>NC_064823.1:105888953-106191983 GCF_024166365.1 Elephas maximus indicus | reverse complement strand
ATGTCTTCACCCAAAACCACCCTTCTAGGCTCAATATTTTTTTCCTGACCTGATTGCCAATCAAATATTTAATGTATTTCAACTCACAGTCATAAGAGAATAAGACCATCAGAAACCAATGCTTGGCTGTCTCTGGAGTTGTTCCTGACAATTATTATTATGGACAGCATGGGACTTGATTCCTTGATGCTCTCCTACCTCCAACATGGAACCTCAAGAGAGTGTACAACCCTGTCTCCTGTCTTCAGTGAGCAAATCATTAGCCTCAAAAAATGGATCTTGACTGTCTGCATCTTAAAGAAGTATTGGTAAGATTCTTATCAATCAAACAAACACACCTGGCAACACAGAATTTCTCCTAATGTGTGACTGTGACAGGGTCTTTCCAAGATGTCAATACCATGAAGTTACACCCCACACTCTGTACCCAGAGAGCTGCTGCAACGCCAAAGGCCTATGCCTTGAATACAAGTGGCAGATCCCTGAGCAACCTCAGTTTGTTCAGGAAATTACCAATTTTCTCTTCAATAACAAGGTAATTATGACATATCCTATGTAAACACCAGCATTTTAGATTTTTGTTAAGTATCACCCATGCAGTAGATGTATTGTTCTTGTTCTTTTTTTTTTTTTTTTAATTAAAAGACTTTGTAATGTTAAACCATGAGAATCTCCTGGACTTGGGGAGCTTTGAAAAAGGCTGGTACCTGGCCCCATCCTACATCATTTAGACCAGAATCTCTGGTAGGGAAGCCTGAGCAATGGGTATTTTTTTGTTCTAATGTGCAGCCAGAGTGGAGCACTATTATGTTAACTCGAGTTCATGGGACCAGAAAAGACCCTTCCAAAACATAGCTTGAGGTATATTTCAACCATTGGATATAACAGTCATGGTGAACTTTCTAAAGAGTACCAAAATTATACGAGAAACAGAAAAAATGTAATTGAAAAGAACAGAATCATTTATTCTTAACAAAGTTACTAAAATGCTTTTAAATATGTTTCAGCCAAATAATCAATTTAATGTAAGGTGTCAATGCATTTTTATGTGTTTGCCATGATTTGGGTGAACCCTCCAAAAGAAAGAGCACCTACAGTACAGCAAGGTCTTAAAGTATCCCCCGAATGTTTCCTATTACAGTTCAGTATTTGACAGCATGAAATGTCTTTCCACTGCAGAAAAATGTCAAGGAAGTCAAAGAGTCTGGGAACAATTCATTTTGATAAAAAGAATTACATTTTTCCAGTTCTTAGCTTCAAACAGAAGATAAGCTTTTCATGTTTATTGAGGCAACTCTCGCACTCTTTGTGAGTAATGCTTTCAGTTAAACACTATTCTGAATAAAAGGGGAGGCTGAATGGAAGGAAGACACCAAAACTGAGTTTCAAGAAAGATGAATCATTGAAGTCAGTTTCTCTAGTCTAGAAACACTGCAGAACTCAATGTAATATGTGATGTTGTCTTTTACCCTGCCCAGATCCTAAAGTCAAAAGCCAAATTTCAATAAATTGGAGTAATATGTAGATCTAGCTTTTAAATTCAATTACAAAATGAGAGTCAAAATGAGGATCTTCAGAATACAACCACACTTAAAATCCTTCATGAGCTTGTGATTCAAAAAGTGTTAAAACATTTATGTGTGTGCTTATGTACAGAATGCCATCTAAAAGGAAACACATTAGAATTTAACAATGATAATCCTAGGTGGGAAACCCTGGTGGCGTAGTGGTTAAGTGCTACGGCTGTTAATGAAAGGGTCGGCAGTTCAAATCCACCAGGTACTCCTTGGAAACTCTATGGGGCAGTTCTACTCTGTCCTATAGGGTCGCTAGGAGTCGGAATCGACTCGACGGCACTGGGTTTGGTTTTGGTATGCCAGGTGAGAAAAATAGGTTGATTTCAATTTTCTACAAAAATCACATAATGCTTTTAATACATATATGCATAGAAAAAAAAAGTCTTGGACACACATGAAACTTAACAATAATCACTCTTGAGGACTGGTATGAGGATGGGAGGGTTGAAAGGATTTCATTTATTACTTTACGCTCTTTTATATTGTTTGACTGTTTTCATTGACATTTTATAAATTAGTCATAATTTAAATAATAATACCAGTTGCTGTTGAGTTGATTCTGACTTATGACAACCCCAAGTGTGTCAGATTAGAAGTATGTTTCATAGGGGTTTCAGTGGCTGATTTTTCAGAAGTAGATTACCAGGCTTTTCTTCTGAGGCATCTCTGGGTGGACTTGAGCCGCCAACCTTTTGGTTGGCAGCCAAGCACTTTAACCATTTGCACAACCCAGGGACTCCTTAAACATCTGATTTTGAATTTTTAAAAAGTCATTAAAAGTTATGCTCATGATGTCTAGTTTGGAGGTGTTTTTATTACCATCTCACTTGCCCAGGCGAATAAGAGAATTTGAACAGAAGTGCTTGCCTTTCTCCCACTTAGAGACCATGTTGTTGTTGTTCGGTGCCATCGAGTTGATTCCAACTCATACCAACCCTGTAGGACAGAGTAGAACTGCCCCATGGGGTTTCCTAGCCTGTACACGTTAGGAAGCAAATCACCAGGTCTTTTCTTCTACGGAGCTGCTGGGTGGTTTCAAACTACCGGTCTTTCAGTTATCAGCCAAGAGCTTAACCACTGGGCCCCTAGGGCTCCTTTAAAGAGCATGGAATAGTTCTTTTATAATACTCCCTGCTTCCTGATGTGTTTCATAGTAGTGCCAAAGCAGAACCTCAACCTCAGAGAAGTCGTAAGCTATTAATAACAATTCATTACACAAACTGCAACGTCATATGTTCCTAAGGTACAGGTGTTTTCTTATGTATTACCTCATTTAATCCTCACCACAGTCCTATGAGGCTTAGAAAATTTAGTAGCTTTGAGGGGTCACACCACTAGTGAATGGAAAAGCTGGGATTCAAATCTAGGTCTTTCTGGCTTCAAAACCAATGTCCTTAAATTGAAATAAATAAAAATTCTGGAATAAGCAAGAAATTTGAACAATGACTGAGTATCAGTCTAAGTTAGTAATGTTTCTGCCAACATAACTCTCTTAAAATTTTTGTTAAAACAACAACTTTGTAAGTCTCCTGTAACTCTTCTTTAGATTTACTTCATTAATCAAAACCTACATGCATAAATCTATTTGAAATAAACCCTTCTCTACACTGGGCTTCTTCTTAGACTGCTGGGGCACAATGGCCTTAAGTTTCTTAGAAGGTCTATAGTTTGACTGAATTGTCCTCTGAGGTAACATCTCAGATCCTTCTGCTAAATTTCTGCCTCCAATGTCCAATAATCTTTTCCTCATTTGCCTTTCTAGGGTATGGCAAGTATGGCAGTGTCATGGATTGAATTGTGTTCCCCCCAAAATATGGGTCAACTTGGTTAGACCATGATCCCCAATATTCTGTGGTTGTCCTCCATTTTGTGATTCTAATTTTATGTTAAAAAGGATTAGGGTGGGATTGTAACACCACCCTGACCCAGATCACATCCCTGATCCTATGTAAAGGGAGTTTCCCTGGAGTGTGGCCTGCACTACCTTTTATCTCTCAAGAGATAAGAAGGAAAGGGAAGCAAGCAAAGGGCTGGGGACCTCATACCACCAAGAAAGCGGCACCAGGAGCAGAGCACGTCCTTCGGACCTCGGGTCTCTGCACCTGAGAAGCTCCTTGACCAGGGGAAGGTTGAGGACAAGGACCTTCCTCCAGAGCCGACAGAGAAAGAAAGCCTTCACCTGGAGCCAACTCCGTGGACTTTTAGCCTACTTTACGGTGAGGAAATAAACTCTTTGTTAAAGCCATCCACTTGTGGTATTTCTGTTATGGCAGCACTAGATAACTAAGACCGGCAGGTATTGCAATAGTCCTGGACACGTGGCCCACTAAGTAGTTTCTATTAACCAGGTACGGCCAGTGGCTTATCTACAGAAACGGCGCCTATGGCAGCGCTGAAATTATGCCTCTGACCAAACGTCTGACACCCCTCTTTTAGACAACTTTACCGTAATATCAGCTCAAAAATACAAGTCAAGCTTGCTAACCTTTTAATTAACACATTACTGTGCTTGAGGAAGGACGTTGGGCTGTATCGGGTTAATAGAAACTGCTCAGTGGTGCCACACGCCCAGGGCTGGCTCGTTACCCTAGATAAGCTGCTGCTGGCAGCCTCCTCAAAGTCATCAGGTTTTGCTAAAAATCTCTTCAATATTCTTTAGGCTTTCATTAACATACTTCTCAAAGTTCTTACAGCCTCTTCCCATTGTCCATTTCTAAAGCCACTCCCACATTTTAAAGTATTTGTTATGGCAACACTCCATTTCCAGGTACCAAAATCTGTGCTAGTTATCTATTGCTACATAAAAATTATTCCAAAACTTAGTGGCTTCACACAACAAGTATTTATTATCTCACAGTTTCTGTGGGTCAGGAATTTGGGAGGAGTTTAGCTGGGTGGTTCTGGCTCCTAGTCTCTCATGAATTGTAGTCAAGGTGTCAGGTAGGGCTGCAATCATGTGAAGGCTTACTGGGGCTGGAGAACCCAGTTCTAGTGTCACTCACTTGGATGGGTGTTGGCAAGAGGGCTGCTTGAGTAAGCTTGTGACGTGGTAACTGGCTCCCCTAGAGCAAATGATCAAAGAGGGCAAAGTCAAAGCTACAATGTCTTTTATGACCTAGTACTAGAGGTCACACACTGTCATTTCCACATATCTTATTAGTTACACAGAGCCCTGGTGGTGCAGTGATTGAGAACTACGGCTGCTAGCCAAAAGGTCAGCAGTTCAAATCCACCAGCTGCTCTTTGGAAATCCCATGGGGCAGTTCTACTCTGTGTTACAGGGTCACTATGAGTTGGAATCAACTCAACAGTAATGGTTTTTTTTTTTTGATTATCGGTTACATGGGTCAACTTTAGCCAATGTAGAAGAGCATTAAATACCACGACATAAATACCAGGAGGCAGGGATCACTGGGGGCCATATTGGAATTGTCTACAATTTTACTCATTAATGTTTTGTAGGATTAAGCATCCTAATCTTGACAGTACTTTGTTAGATTTATCCCAAAGTATTTCATGTTCTTTGATGCCACTGTAAATGATACTACTTCTAAAATTTCAATTTCCAATTGTTCATTGCTAGTATATATATATTTTTTTAGTATATAGAAATACAATTAATTTCTTTTTTCTTTTTTTGGCTGGGCAGCTAGATGAATTTATTTAATTTAGCTTTTTTTTTTTTTAATTGTGCTTTAGGTGAAAGTTTACAGCTCAAGTTAGTTTCTTATACAAAAATCTATTGACACATTGATATGTGACCCTAGTTGCAATCCGTATAATGCGACAGCACATTCCCCCTTTCTTCCCTGGGTTTGCTGTGTCCATTCAACCAGCTCCTATCCCTTTCTGCGTTCTCATCCCACCTCTGGACAGGAGCTGCCCATTTAGTCTTGTGTAGCTACTTAGAAGCACATTCTTCACAAGTGAAATACAATTAATTTCTTTTATTGTCCTCGTAACCTACCTTCTTGCTAAACTCAGATATTAATTACAGGAGATTTTGGTAGATTCTTCAGCATTTTTTATGTAGATAAAAATGTAGTGCTTAGACATGTAGTGCTGCTATACCAGAAATACCACAAGTGTATGGCTTTAACAAAGAGAAATTTATTCTCTCGTGTCGGCTCCGGAGGAAAGTCCTTGTCATCAATGTTCCCCTGGCCTAGGAGCTTCTCAGTGCAGGGACCCCGGGTTTAAAGGACGTGCTATTCTCTTGGCTCTTGTTTCTTGGTGGTATGAGATCCCCAACTCTCTGCTTGCTTCCCTTTACTTTTATCTTTTGTAAGATAAAAGGTGGTGCAGGCCACACCCGAGGGGAACTACCTTTACATAGGATCAGGGATGTGACCTTAGTAAGGGTGTTACAATTCCACCCTTATCCTTTTTAACATAATCTAATCTTGCCTCATTAACCAAAGGCAGAGATTAGGATTTACAACACATAAGAAAATTACAATCACGAAATGGAGGACAACTATACAATAATGGGAATCATGGTCCAATCAAGTTGACACCAAGCTATCTTTTTAATAACTACACAATCATTAACATCTGAACATATAATTAGAGGAGGGTAGGATAAATCTAAGGTTTTCTCTGGCCATTTCTTTCAGAATTAGGCTGCCAGGCCCTTCTTCCTAGTCTTTTGGGGAACACAATTCAATCCATGGCAACAATCATGTTGTCTGTGAATAAAAGTTTTATCTCTTCCTTCCCAATCTATATGCCTTTTGTTTCTTTTTGTTGGCTTTTTACATAAACTAGGAGCTCCAGTATAGTGTCAAATAGAAGTGATTAGAATGGACATCTTTGCTTCATTCCCAAGCTTGAGGAGCTAGCATGTAGTCTTTTATCATGCCTTTTATTAAGAAGTTCCCTTTTATTCCTAATTTGCTGAGAGTTATTATGAATGGATGTTGGATTTTTTCACATGCTTTTTCTGCATCTATTGAGATGTTCTTATAGTTACTCTTTTTTAGTCTGTTAATACAGTGAATTGCACTGATGGATTTTCAAGCATTGAACCAAGCTTGCATTCCTGGGATAAACTCCACTTGGACATGATATGCTATTTTATGTGTATACGTGGCTGGATTTGATTTGCTAATGTTAAGGGTTGTAATGCATGTTCATGAAGGATATGGGTCTATTTTCTTGTAATGTCTTTCTCTGGTTTTGTTATTATGGTAATAATAGCCTCATAAAATGAGTTGGGAAGTCTTGCCTCTTTTATTTTTCTGAAGCTTATGTATTTATGTGTGAAATGAATTATGTCTTGGATTTGCTTCAAAATACAGGTAGTCTCTGACTTATGGCATATTCAAATTACAACAAACTGTACTTACAACCATTTTTTAATGATTTGTGCATTTTTATGTATGTATTAAAATACATTTGTAATTTTCTACATAAAGTTTTCAACCTCCAAGACAAATAAAGATCAGATTTATAAAGAAACGTAATAAAAGGCAATAACAATAAAAACTAAAAACAAAAAAACGAGGCCTTCAACTTGCATCAGGACCAATTTATTAATCGTCAGAACAGAACCCCGTTGTAAACTGGGGACTACTTATAATTCCGGTAGGTAGAGGTGGTGTGAATATAGATGAAACAAGACAAGCCAGGAGCTGATAATTTTTGAAGGTTTGTGATGGATATATGGGAACTTGTTATACTTTTCTCTGCTCTTCTGTATATGTTTATATTTCTCAATTATAAAAGATTAAGATAAACTAATGTAATTTACACAGCCCTTTTGACGGCACTGGGTTGGGCTGGTTTTATCCTTGGAAATTCTACGGGGCAGTTCTACTCTGTCTTATAGGGTCGCTATGGGTTGGAATCGACTCAGCGGCACTGGGTTTGGGTTGCCGGGTTGCTAAGAGTCCGAATTGACTCAAGCAACGAGTTTGTTTTTTTTGTTTTTATCCAACATTCCAATTAGTAAGCTTGGTGAGGCAGGTGTCCCACAATTTCTGCAAAGAGGGAAACGTGGACTTAGACATTGACAATTCTCAACTGAGAGTCCTTTTAATAACTACACTGATCATTAGCACCTGAATATGTAATAAGAGGAGGGTAGGATAAATCTAAGGTTTTCTCTGGCCAATTCTTTCAGAAGGAGACTGCCAGGCCCTTCTTCCTAGTCTGTCTCAATCTGGAAACTCCTCCGAAACCTGTCCAACAAAGATGACCCTGCTAGTATTTGTAATACCAGTGGCAAAGCTTCTAGTATCACAGTAACACACAAGCCACCACAGTATGACAAGCTGACAGACGTGTGGCGAAAGGGTGGATGGTGGGACTTCATCTCACATATTTTGGACATGTTATCAGGAGGAACCAGTCCCTGGAGAAGGGCATCACACTTGGTAAGATAGAGGGTCAGTCAGTGAAAAAAAGGAAGACACTCAACGAAATGGGTTGACACAGTAGCTGCAACAGTGGGCTCAAACATAACAATGATTGCTAGGATGGTGCAGGACCAGGCAGTGTTTCGTTCTGCTGTACATGGGGTCACTATGACTTCGACAGCACCTAACAATAACAATAACAAGGATAACCAATAAGTAGTAGGGCTAGAACTAAGTTCAAGTCATTGAACTCCTAGTATAGTGCTCTTTTTATGACATCAGACCTCATGACATAAATTCCAACATCAAGAAAAATTACTGATCTCCATATCTAGGAAATGTTTCATAAATTTCAGTGGCATTTCATGATTAAGTTAAATTATTAAAGAACTTCATGAATTCCAGAAAAAAAAGGTGGGGAGAAAAAGATGAAGAGATGGAATGGTGGTGTTGATAACACCAGTAGAGTAGTAATAGGTAACTTCCTATGTGCTATGCACTGTAACTTCCGCAGAACATTTACTCTTCTCCATAACCCCATGAGGTGTGTACATTACGCTCATTTTCCAGATAAGGAAACCAAGGCACAAAGAAGTTTAGTAAATTGCCCAAAGAGACACGGCTTTTACATTAAATTCCATCTAATGGCCTTGGGTATAAATTAATCCATCAAAAGTAATAAAATTATGCTGAGAGGAAAATATAAGTAATATTTAATCATTGCAAAGAGTTGCATAGTTCTTCAAAGTCTCAATCCCTTTTTGGATAGCTTAACAAGTCTCGGAATGATAGCTGAAAACAGAACGAAATTTAAAATTTTTTCATCTACACTTGTTAAAAATTTAACAGCTCTATTCTTCTGAAGAGTTCAAGCATTAAAACAAAAATGGTTCTTTCAGCAATTGGGACTCGTGAATAGGTCAACAGGTTTCATTGGAGTGGAGAATGCACAGGAGTGGAGAATGCACAAGGTACACACACACACACACACACTCCTCATTCAAGTCCATGTATAAACAAGCATTACCTTACACCCTGGGAAATTGTTTTTAGCTATGTTTAGCCAAACTGGTTTCTCTTGGCAGCCTGCAATCCCCTACAGGTGGCACCTATTCTCTGTGAAGTGTTTCCTTTTCCCAGGACTGAGACATTGGCACCGTGGACCTCCTTGCCCTTCTCAACATCTGTTTCTACTTACGTGCCAGCTAAGGCCACCTGACCTGTGAAAGGAAACAAAACAAAGATTCACGGTCATTGTCTATCAAAATGTCATGTTTTTGTACACCCCGACCCTGGCAACACATACAGGGAAACTCAAACGGGATGCCAAGCATGGATCGACCTTACCAAGAGGCTATAGAGAAAATATTTCCCTTATTCATCTGCTGGCGTTGAATAGAAAACAAAGTAAGACTCTAGACTTGATCCTAGAGAAATCAATTTATAAAATGATTCATTATTTGTTACCATTTTCCAAGCATTGCATATTACCAGGTACTACAGAGGATACAGAAAGGTAGAAAACTTGCCCTGAAGAGGTTTATAACATTAGGGAGTAAGAATATGCACATTAAAGAATAAATATCAATATAAGGCTAAATACACGGTGTGTCAAATTTACAGGTCAAACAATATGTATCATAGGCATTCTTCAGAAGGCACAATAACTGAGGGCTGGGAATGATAGGAAAACCTCAGTGGTGGTGAGACTTGAAGGCAGAAAAAAGTTAGCTTATTTTGTGAGAAATTAAATCACTTTCCTTTAAATAGTTTACGAGGATGAAAATTACCAAGTCTTCCTACAACTAAACCCCACGAAATCCAAGAAAATCCTTGTCCATATTTCCTAAGTATATGTCTTTTCAGCTTCTTTCCTTTTCTATAGTTACCTTTCAATTATCTGTAGCAGTTGAGGACAGAGACTAAAGAAAATAAAGAGGATAAATGCAGGGCTATTTTATACCTTTATCCTTGCCTTTAATTTCCATTCCCAATTTCCTAAACTTTCACTAGAATTGATTAACAAGCACCAAAACGTAATGACTTGAAGAAATACATGTACAAGTCTACAAAGTTGCCTTTAATAAGGATTTCATTGCAAAATTAGATGATTTAAAGTTTTAAAGATGGAAACAATCTTGATATATATCAATAAAGATATTGCTAATGGAAAAAAGCAAGCTGCCAAGAGGTAATGTTTTGCATGATCCTGTTTAGTCAAAAAAATTAAAAAAGGATATTTGTACCTCAAGTATGCATACCCACAAACCAATTCCCAGAGGTAACATAAGAAATCATTAACAATGCCGATATCTGTAGAATTTATTGTTGATCAAGACTCTACTCTGACACACGTAGGGTTGTGATGAGTTGGAACCAACTAAATGGCAGCTGATTTTGTTGTTGTTTTTTGAGTAAGATTGAGGAGTTCAAAAAGTGAAATTGGCCTTTATTTTTGGTGCTGGTTGAGATTTTTTAATAATTTTTAAAATTAGTTTAATATAAATGTATGTGTGTATGTAATATTTACACTTTTGCTTTTCTGGTCCTGTGCTTTACCAACAAATGATCTAGAGACATCTACTCAAAGTGAAGCAGAATATTAGCAAAAGGCCCATAAAGATCAACCAGTAGGGATAGAGAATTGTCATTACACAGATTTTTGCTTTAAGACCATTGATCATTATTGCCTCATAGAGAATCAAATTTTCCTCAAGCAATTAAAAACAAAAAAAAAATTTTTTAATAACACTGCTATCAAGTCGATTTTGACTCATACAACCCTATAGAACAAAGCAGAATTGCCCCCATAGGGTTTCCAAGGCCGTAAATCATCATAGAATCCGGCTGTCACATCTTTCTCCCAAGGAGCAGCTGGCTGGTGGGTTCGAACCTCCGACCTTTCAATCAGTAGCCAAGCGCTTAACCACTGTGCCACCAGGGCTCCTCTTCAAGCAATACCTGGATAAATAAAGAGTCCAAAGCTTTAGAGGTCTGAATTCCAAAGTATGTCTGAAACATATCAGGGCTCATGAAACTGATCACAAATTGTGAGAGGGTGAAGAAGTGGGTGGTGCAAATGGTTTGCTCTGGATTACTAACCTAAAGGTTGGTGATTTCAACTCACCCAATGGTCCCACAAAAGAAAGACCTGGAGATCTGCTTCCAAAGAGATTACAGCCAAGGAAACCCTATTGAGCAGTTCTACTCTAACACATGGGGTCATCATCAGTCAGAACTGACTCGACAGTGACAGGTTTGTTTTGCTTTTTTCATTTTTGGTATAAATAAATAAAGAGTGGGAAACGTATTGGTATGATATTCTACTAGCTGGAGATATTCCGGGACAGCTGTAGCCTTGAGCAAGATGAAGGAGTTCTAGAAGTGGAAGTGGCCTTTCTTCTCTTTTGCCCAGCAAAGCAGCAAGCTGGGCGGCAGGATGGGATCTGGAGATAAGTGGGAGAGGATCAGCCCGTTCTGCTGATGCACCAGTTCAGGGAAAGTCAGTTGACACAGCCCTTTGCCTTCCGCTTGAATAAAACCAGGAAAAGTGCTTTAGACTCAGTATTTTCTCTGCTCTCCTCAGGGTCCACGTGTTTCCTGACCCTTGACCTCTTTGTCTGCACAGGGGCAGTCACCTGCACATGAGCTTAGCTGACAATGACATCCTGCTCATCTCTATGTCCTGGATCCATCGTCAAGGTTCACTAGCCTGCCCATGTCTTCTGCAGACAACTCGCTTCACGTCTAGCTAGAGTCTGACCACACCATCACTTAACCATCCTGCCAAGCTGGTTTTCTGGTTTAATAAAAAAAATTTTAGGTGCTATGAATTCACTTGTGTCCCCCCAAAATATGTATTGGAATCCTAACCCCTGTGCCTGTGGATGTCATCTTGTTTGGAAATAGGGCTTTCTTTGTTATGTTAATAAGGTCATGTCTGTGCAGGGTGTTTCCTAAACCTAATCATTTCTGAGTTACAAGGAGCAGCAGAAACACAGAAAACCAGGCACAAAAAGGGGGAAGATAGACGCCACACAAAGATCACTAAGGAACCAAGGAATGCCAGGGCTACGTAAGTTGAAAAAGACAAGGATCTTTTCCAAGATTTTTAGCCTGCTGAACTATGAGAAAATAAATTTCTGTTCCTAAAGCCACCCACTTGTGGTATTTCTGTTATAGCAGAGCTAGGAAATTAAGAAAATGGGGTGGAAGCCTTTGAAATGGAAGAAGTTGGGAAACTTCTGTAAAAAACCAACTAGCTAATTTAAATAGTTAAGCATAACCCTCAGGAAATAAGCTGTACCTCCATTAACTTTCTCCCGTTAGGGAGGTATGATGGCCAAACATTCAAGGCTGCTAATAAAACATTTGTTCAACACTGGATGTTCAGCCCTTTCTTTCCTTCTAGAAAAAATATGCAAATGTGGGGAGGTTCCAGTGACAGGAACGGGTCAGCATTGGATATCCGTCTGTACAGTTACATCCTACAGGAAGCAAGATGTGTGTCATAGAAGACACAATCCCAAATCATGACATAGCAGAAAGGCAACTGAACCAAGAATCAGAAAACTTCATTTCAATGCCGGTTTGGTCACAAACTCTGGTCAGTGTTTCTTCATTAGCAAATTAAGGGAGAAGATCTTTCTGGTCTCTTCCTTGGTTCTGTGGATCTCTGGCAAGCTGGAGAGCTGGATCATACTTGGTTGCAGTTTCCACTCCATCTGGAGATCAGTGATCATGCTGTCATCTCCCACAAGTATCCTGGGATGAAGCAAACTTCCTTCGCTCTGGTAAAAAACCAGAACGAATTATGTCACTTGTTTGTGCTACTCTCAGAAAAACTCAGAGTGCTTTCAGAAATTATATCTCATCTCAATGATGTATGTGAAAACTGGGTTAAATTTTCTCCATGGAGGCCTGAGAATGTTAGTGTGGTAGAAAACATAAAGAGGCATAGATGATAGAGTGATGATAGACAGGCAGGCAGGCAGGCAGGTAGATGGATAGGCAGAATCAAGATGAGAAGCATCATCTCTAGAGTCAGACTACCTTGGTTCAGATTGTTGTTGCTGTTAACCGCAGTGGAGTCGGCCTCAACTCATGGCAATGCCTTGCACAGTGAGGATGGGACCAATGAGATCCACAGGGTTTTCCTTAGCTGATTTTTGGAGTAGATGGCCAGGCTTCTAGTCTGCAGGCTCCGCTGAAACATGTTCAGCATCACAACAAAACACAAGTCTCCACTGACAGATAGGCGGTGGCTGTGCTTAAGGTGCGTTGGACAGAATAGAACCCGGATCGCTTTCCTGGAATGCGAGAATTCTACCACAGAACCAACACTGCCCCTTGGTTCAGATTACAGCCCCACAACTTTCTGGTGTATCACCTCAAGCAAATTACTGAACCTATCTGAGACTCAGTTAACTTAATGGAAAAATTCAGATAACGATAGTACTTACCTCATAAAGTGGTTGAGGGGATTAAGTAAGATTATCCAGGTAAAGCTTTTAGCATTGTGCTGGGCTTATAGTAATTATTTCATAAATATCAACAATTATTATTTTTATTGTTTAGGGAACAGCATGTATGTTATCCTTTTGTCATCACTCCAACCAGCCTCCTCCCTGCACGCACACACTCAGGGGTAACCACTGTTAGCAGTTTGGCATGGGTTTTCCTACTACATGTGTAGGTAGGTACACACACATATATTTTATGTACCATTTCAAAAAATGGGTTGTACAAAATATATTTTCCTGAGACTTAATTTTTTTGTTTATTTGGCTTAGCAATACACCTTGTATAGCTTTTCATATCAGGTATAGACCATAGACTTACCCATACACCAAAATATATTAATTCAGACCCCTATTGATGTACATCTAAATGGTTTTCATTTTTTTTAATAGACTTATTTGTGTGTGTGTGTGTGTGTGTGTAATAAATACATATGTAACAAAACATTTGCCATTTCAACATTCCTATCAGGTACTAGGAGCCCCGGTGGTTCAGTGGTTAAACATTCCGCTGCTATCTAAAAGGTCAACAGGAAAGTGAATCAGACTTGCTCAATGCTGATCGAGAGAAGGGGCTTGGTTCTGACTCACACTGTAAAAGCAGGAACCACTTACCCAAAGAGGAGGGCTCAGAGAGTGAGCTCAGCTGGGAAAGGGCTTCTGCAGTACCACTACATCCTTCTATCTCAACAGGGCACTCTGATCAGGCGTAGAAAGGGTTGGAGAATGGAAGAGGACAGTTGTCATGAAAACAGGATGAACCTATTCTCTTCGTAAACACAGCCATCCTCCCATGCGCAGTCTTCACAATAATCACTTTTTACTGACACATGTGGAAAACTTAAAGCAGCCATGGAGCGTCACTTGGTAACTGTATTTCAGAGCACCTTGTAATGGAAGAGGTGTAGACCTGAAACTCCAGTTCCTGTGTTGGGATCTACACATGGACTCAGTTCCTATGCTACATATTCTTTTTCTGTGAACTGCTCTGAAGGGTATCTCAGTGATTTCAAGGAGAAGGCAAAAGGTGCCATCAATTTGGTTCCCGCTCATTGCAGCCTCATGTACAACAGAACAAAACACTGCCCAGTCCTGTACCATTATCACAGTCATTATGCTTGAACCCATTGTTGTAGCCACCATGTCGATTCACCTTGTTGAGGGTCTTCCTCTCTTCTGCTGATCCTCTACCAAGCATGATGTCCTTGTCCAGGGACTGATCCTCCTGACATGTCCAAAGAGTATGAGACATAGCCTCACCATCCTTGCTTTTAATGAGCATTCTGGTTGTACTTCTTCAAAGACAGGTTTGTTCATTCTTTTTTCAGTCCATGGCGTATTCAGTATTCTTCGCCAACACCACAATTCAAAGGCATCAATTCTTCTTCGGTCTTCTTTATTCATCATTCAGCTTCCTTGCTTACTATCATCAAATTGCACTTGGAGCCAGAAGGCAGTGCACTAAGGGGGGACACTAATTATAAAAAAAAAAAAAAAACTCTATATGAGATAAAAAGGGAAGAAGAAGAAGGGGCCTAAGAAAGTGTATGATACAAGGGGAAGTTTTCTTCTTTTACATTTTTATTGTTTTTAGAATGGGAGATGTTAAAGAAAGGAAGAGATAAACATGGAACTAAGGCAGAAACAGTAAAAAAAGGCATGAACACTCTGACCTTTCATGCTCCATTTCTGAGAACAAATGGAATGCTGGAATGCAACAAGACTGGATGGGGTGTGGAGAAAATCACAGGTACGGAGATGGAAATACAGTGATGAGAAGCATAATGGCCTCCGTATTTATAACTAGTGGTAACATAGGCAATAATAACCATTACTTACAGTCCCTACTATCTGTCAGGCACTAATCTAAGTACTTTTACATATTAACTCATTTAATCCTCACAACGGCTCTTATCAGGTAGGTGCCATTTTACAGATGTGGAAATAAACTTGCACAGCAAGATCTTGAGCTCAGTCCAGATGAAGAGCCCTATGCTTAACCTCAGTGCTGTACCACTGCTTTGAGCAAGAAGGTGTCAGAGGGGGGCGGGGGGTGCAGATAACTAGGGAGATTGGGGGGGAAAATGCCATGGGAAATGAATGGACGTGGACCGTAAAGACTGTTGTGAGGATTAAATAAAAGAAGGAAGGGCAGTGCGGGGGCTCAGCTCTCTTTGCAGACCATGTGCCACAGATTATTTCTTCTGAAATGCTTATGATGTGGGCATAGAAAACAGGAAGGTAGGAGAAATACGTACAGTTGTTGGAATTTTGCTGTAAAGGTGGGGCACAAGATTAGGGAGCTAAGGGACACGAGTGAGCTGGTTCAGCCACATTGCCAGAGAAAGGGTCAATGGTGCATAGGGCAGGAAAAGAAACCTAGAGCAGGATGATAGGATGGAGGGAGTCAAGAGCCAACATGTCTTTAAGAAAGAAAGGCTGGCGCAATAAGAGTGAAGACACACTGGGAGTGCTGGAGGGAAAGGAGGCTATGAACAGAGCAAGACACTGCAGGCAAGGATTCTGAAGGTGAATAAAATCTAGTGCTGATAAATACAAACAGCTGAGGACAGCTCCATTACACTTTATAACAGTGTCTCAATGCAGGCCTAATGTTCTACAACTGCACCAACATATCCCAGGTTTCAGGAGAAGGTCAAGTGAAATATTGTATTTTTCTAGGACTGAGGAACACTCAAGTAAATTATACTAAAAAAAAGAGTGACCATGGAATTAAAGTGCTGGTGCGTCGTTAGAGACGCGACGTCCATGCAGGATAGGAGAGGAAATGGATTTGGGAGAGTTCTGTCTGACTGGTGGTAAGCTAGAATTAGAAGGTCTTAGTGAGGATTTTACACAAAGGTGAAAATAAAATGAATTCCCTCCTGTCAAAAACAAAAAAACACAAGGTCAGCGGTTCCAATCCACTGGCCACTCCTTAAAAACCCTATGGGGCAATTCTGCCCTGTCCCATAGGGTCGCCATGAGTCGGAATTGAATCGAAGGCAGTGAGTTTGGGTTTGGTTTTATCACGTAATAACAAAAATAAAACTTGGACAGTCTTTAATATGTCTTTTTTTCTCATCTATGATTATTTCTATAAGATAGATTCCTATCTTGTTGAGTCATAAGGTATGTGCTCTAAAATGTTTTATATACATTGCCATCTTGTCCCCTAAAAGGACATTGTCAGTTTATACTCCCACTAACAAGTCATAAGCTTATCTGCTTTGTCTCACCCTCACCCACTTTGAATATTGTTAATATTTTAAAATCTATCAATCTAATGGTCAAAATATGGTAATTTAATTTGCAATTCCCTATTACAGAGATCAGTCTTTTTGTAAACCATTACTTTGTTTTACTTCTCCTTCCAAATAGTTATCTGAAAATGTTGTTGATTATTGAGAACAAGGTACAGTATAACAGCCAGCTGGCATAGTACCCTGGGTCCCCATTTCCTCATTTAATGTCAGGGAAGGTTGGGAACTAGAGGAGAGGTTTCCCATTCTAGCAGCCACATCCTTATTCTCTTTAATTTTTGCTTTCTGTTTTTATTTCCAGTTATATTGACTTGGAAATGAGCAAAATTTGAAACCGGTATTTGTCTTAGTTATCTAGCACTACTGTGACAGAAATTCCACAAGTGGGTGGCATTAACAAACAGAAATTTATATTCTCACAGTTTAGATAACTAGAAGTCCGAATTCAGGGCACCGACCCTAGAGGAATGATCTCTCTCTCTGTTGGCTCTGGGGAAAGGTCCTTGTCTCTTTTCAGATTCTCTTTCTTGGTTCCTTGGCAATCTTCATGTGGTATGGCATCAATCTTTCCCCATCTCCTCTTGCTTGCTTGCTTCCTTGCTCACTCACTGAATCTGCAATTTTATAACTCAAAAGACATTGATTTAAGACACACCTTACATACGTTAACATAAGAAAGGCTCCAGAAATTGACCAAATACCAATTGCCAAGGAATTTAGAAGACAGCTACCTGGCCAAGCCACTGGAAGAGATCTATATATGTCCATTCTAAAGAAAGGTGATCCAATGAAATGCAGAAATTATTGAACAATATGATTAATATCACATCCAAGTAAAATTATGCTGAAGATCGTTCAAAAATGGTTGCAGCAGTATATCGACAGGGGACTGTCAGAAATTCAAACTGGATTCACAAGACGACATGGAGCGAGGGATATTGTTGCTGATGTCAGATGAATTTTGGCTGAAAGCAGAGAATATCAGAAAGATGTTTACCTGTGTTTCACTGATTGGGCAAAGGTATTCGACTGTGTGGATCATAACAAATTGCAGATAGGATTTTGAAGAATGGGAATTCCAGAACATTTCATTTTGCCTATGTGGAAGCTATACATAGTCAGAGATGCAGTCATTTGAACAGAACAAAGGAATATCGCATGGTTTAAAATCAGGAAAGGTGTGCATAAAGGTTGTATCCTTCCACCGTATTTATGCAATCTGAATGCTGAGCAAATCATCTGAGAAACTGGACTACATGAAGAAGAATAGGGCATTAGGATTGGAGGAAGACTCGTTAACAACCTTCGATATGCAGATGACACAACCTTGATTGCTGAAAGTAAAGAGGACTTGAAGCACTTACTGATGAAAATCAAAGACCACAGCCTTCAGTATGGATTACACCTTAACACACACACACACACACAAAAGAAATCTTGCAACTGGACCAATAAGCAACATCATAGTAAATGGAGAAAATATTCAAGTTGTCAAGAAGTTCATTTTACTTGGATCCACAGTCAAAGCTCCTGGAAGTAAGAGTCAAGGAATCAAATGACATATTGCATCAGGCAAATCTGCTGCAAAAAACCTCTTTAAGGGGTTAAAACGCAAAGAGGTCACTTTGAAGACTAAGGTACGCGTGATCTAAGCCATGGTGTTTTCAATTGTCTCACATGCATGCGAAAACTGGACAATGAATGAGGAAGACCAAAGAAGAATTGATGTCTTTGAATTATGGTGTTGGCCAAGAATATTGAATATACCATGAACTGACAGAAGAATGAACAAATCTGTCTTGGAAGAAGTACAGCTAGAATGCTCCTTAGAAGTGAGGATGGTGAGATTTTGTCTCAGACATTGTTAACATATTATTAGAAGGAACCAGTCTCTGGAAAAGGACATCATGCTTGATAAACTAGACGGTCAGTGAAAAAGAAGACCCTCAATGAGATAGATTGATGCAGTGGCTGCGACAATGGGCTCAAACATAGCAACAATTGTGAGGGTGGCACAGGACCAGGCAGTATTTCTTTCTGTTGTACATATATGATCGCTATGAGTTGGAACTGACTGGACGACATCTAACAACAATGAAGTTAAAAAACATTGACTTGTGGCAGGATAATGTCTGGTATTGTTAATATGCGTGTCTTTTTTTGTGTGTGTGTGCTCTCATTAGTATCTTTGAACACTGATAGCTAGTTTTCCATCAATCCACTCCCACCCCAACTTGAAGTTGAACCCAAAGCAGAAACAAAGACTTAAAGAAGTCTTAGGACTAACAGCAGAATGTTGTTGTTAGTTGCCATCAAATCGGCTCCAAGACATGGCATCCTCATACATAACAGAATGAAATGTTGCCTAATTCTGTGCCATCTTCAATATCATTGGAATATTTGAGTCCATTTTTGAGGATATTGTGTAGTGCCTTCCAAACTAAGGGTCTCATCTTCCACCACTATGTTGTTGTTAGGTGCCGTCGAGTCCGCTCCGACTCATAGCAACCCTATGCACAACAGAACGAAACACTGCCCGGTCCAGAGCCATCCTTAAAATTGTTGTTATTCTTGAGCTCATTGTTGCAGCCACTGTGTCAATCCATCTTATTGAGGGTCTTCCTCTTTCCCGCTGACCCTGTACTCTGCCAAGCATGATGTCCTTGTCCAGGGACTGATCCTCCTGATAACATGTCCAAAGAGTATGAGACATAGCCTCACCATCCTTGCTTCTAATGAACATTCTGGTTGTGCTTCTTCTAAAACAGATTTGTTTGTTCTTTTGGCAGTCCATGGTATATTCAATATTCTTCACCAACACCACAATTCAAAGGCATCAATTCTTCTTCAGTCTTCCTTATTCATTGTCCAGCTTTCACATGCATATGATACGATTGAAAATACCATGGCTTGGGTCAGGCAGACCTTAGTCTTCGAGGTGACGTCTTTGCTTTTCAATACTTCAAAGAGATCCTTTGCAGCGGATTTACCCAATGCAATGCTTTTTTTTATTTCTTGACTGCTGCTTCCATGGCTGTTGACTGTGGATCCAAGTAAAATGAAATCCTCGACAACTTCAATCTTTTCTCCGTTTATCATGATGTTGCTCATTGGTCCAGTTGTGAGAATTTTTGTTTTCTTTCTGTTGAGGTGCAATCCATACTGAAGGCTGTGGTCTTTGATCTTCATCAGTAAGTGCTTCAAGTCCTCTTCACCTTCAGCAAGCAAGGTTGTGTCATCTGCATAATGCAGGTTGTTAATGACTCTTCCTCCAATCCTGATGCCCCGTTCTTCTTCATATAATCCAGCTTCTCAGATTATTTGCTCAGCATATACATATTGAATAGGTATGGTGAAAGAATACAACCCTGGCGCACACCTTTCCTGACTTTAAACCAATAAGTATCCTCTCGTTCTGTCTGAACAACTGCCTCTTGATCTATGTAAAAGTTCCTCATGAGCACAATTAAGTGTTCCGGAATTCCCATTCTTCTCAATTTTATCCATAATTTGTTATGATCCACACAGTCGAACGCCTTTGCATAGTCAATAAAACACCGGTAAACATCCTTCTGGTATTCTCTGTTTTCAGCCAGGATCCATCTGATATAGCAATGATATCCCCGGTTCCACGTCCTCTTCAGAAACCGGCCTGAATTTCTAGCAGTTCCTGTCGATATACTGCTGCAGCCGTTTTTGAATTATCTTCAGCAAAATTTTGCTTGTGTATGATATTAATGATATTGTTCTATAACTTCCACATTCAGTTAGATCACCTTTCTTGGGAATAGGCATAAATATGGATCTCTTCCAGTCAGTTGGCCAGGAAGCTGTCTTCCATATTTCTTGGCATAGATGAGTGAGCATCTCCAGCGTTGCATCCGTTTGTTGAAACATCTCAATTGATATTCCATCAATTCCTGGAGCCTTGTTTTTTGCCAATGCCTTCAGAGCAGCTTGGACTTCTTCCCTCAGTACCATCCGTTCCCGATCATATCCCATCTCTTGGAATAGCTGAACATCGACTAATTCTTTTTGGTATAATGACTCTGTGTATTCCTTCCATCTTCTTTTGATGCTTCTCGCGTCATTTAAATATTTTCCCCATAGAATCCTTCACTCTTGCAACTTGAGGCTTGAATTTTTTTTCTTTAGTTCTTTCAGCTTGAGAAACACCGAGTGTGTTCTTCCCTTTTGGTTTTCCATGTCCAGCTCTTTGCACATGTCACTATAATGCTTTACTTTGTCTTCTCGAGATGCCCTTTGAAATTTTCTGTTCAGTTCTTTTACTTCAGCAATTCTTCCTTTTGCTTTAGCTGCTCGATGCTCAAGAGCAAGTTTCAGAGTCTCCTCTGACATCCATCTTGGTCTTTTCTTTCTTTCCTGTCTTTCAGCGACCTCTTGCTTTCTTCATGGATGATGTCCTTGATGTCATTCCACAACTCCTCTGGTCTTCAGTCACTAGTGTTCAATGCATCAAATCTATTCTTCAGATGGTCTCTAAATTCAGGTGGGATATACTCAAGGTCATACTTTGGCTCTCATGGACTTGCTCTAATTTTCTTCAGTTTCAGCTTGAACTTGTATATGAGCAATTGATGGTCTGTTCCACTGTCGGCCTCTGGCCTTGTTCTGACTGATGATACTGAGCTTTTCCATCGTCTCTTTCCACAGATGTCGTCAATTCGATTTCTGTGTGTTCTATCTGGTGAGGTCCATATGTATAGTCGCCGTTTATGTTGGTGAAAGAAGGTATTTGCAATGAAGAAGTTGTTGGTCTTGCAAAATTCTATCATTTAATCCCTGGCATTGTTTCTATCACCAAGGCCATATTTTCCAACTACTGATCCTTCTTCTTTGTTTCCAACTTTTGCATTCCAATCGCCAGTAATTATCAATGCGTCTTGATTGCATGTTTGATCAATTTCAGACTGCAGCAGCTGATAAAAATCTTCTATTTCTTCATCTTTGGCATTAATGGTTGGTGCGTAAATTTGAATAATAGCCGTATTAACTGGTCTTCCTTGTAGGCGTACGGATATTATTCTATCACTGACAGCGTTGTACTTCAGGATAGATCTTGAAACTTTCTTTTTGACGATGAATGCAACACCATTCCTCTTCAAGTTGTCATTCCCAGCATAGTAGACTATATGATTGTCCAATTCAGAATGGCCAATATCAGTCCATTTCAGCTCACTAATGCCTAGAATATTAATGTTTATGTGTTCCAATTCATTTTTGACAATTTCCAATTTTCCTAGATTTATACTTCATACATTCCAGGTTCCAATTATTAATGGATGTTTGCAGCTGTTTCTTCTCATTTTGAGTCGCGCCACATCAGCGAATGAAGGTCCTGAAGGCTTTACTCCATCCGGGTCATTAAGGTCGACTCTACTTTGAGGAGGTAGCTCTTCCGCAGTCATCTTTTGAGTGCCTCCCAACCTGGGGGCTCATCTTCCAGCACTATATCAGACAATGTTCCACTTGTATTCATAAGGTTTTCACTGGCTAATGCTTTTCAGAAGTAGGCTGCCGGGTCATTCTTCTTAGTCTGCCTTAGTCTGGAAGCTCAGCTGAAACCTGTCCTCCATGGGTGACCCTGCTGGTATCTGAATACCGGTGGCATAGTTTCCAGCATCACAGCAACACGCAAGCCCCCACAGGATGGCAAAGTGACAGACATGTGGGAGTACAGCACTATATTGAACAATATTTTGTTATAATAAATAGGGTTTACATTGGCTAATTTTCAGAAGTAAACCACCAGGCCTTTCTTTCTAGTCTGTCTTAGTCTGGAAGCTCCAGTGAAACCTGTCCACCATGGATGGCCCTACTGGTATCTGAAATACTGGTTGCATGGCTTTCAGCATCACAGCAACACACAAGCCACCATAGCAGACAAACTGACAGATGGGTGGTATGGAATAGGAAGACTTTCATTCATGGTTTTCCTTTCCTGAAACTAGATAGGACTGGTTGGAGAAGTGAAGGAATTGAGGGCAGAAGATCCATCCTAAATGGGGTGCAGAGAAAAGGGTAGAAAAATTAGGATTCTAGACAACAAAGTGGGAGGGAGAAATACCTCAAGGGGTCCAAGGGGACCAAGAAACAGCAGAAGGAAATCATTGCCAAGTAGTTCTCAAGTGTGGACTTTCAACATGTCCCTTCCCAGCCACTGTCACCCCTCCATCTAATAGTCCTGGGCATTTGTAAGACCTGCTGAACAGAAGATAAGAAACCTCAACATCTTGAAATGTAATGAGGGTGATAGGTTGAGTAGTGTCAGAAAATAGGGGAATTTAGGGGAAAACCTTACTACCCTGACCAAAGTGGAACTGAACAGAAAAATTGGAAGTTTCCCTAAAAGCCTGTTATGGCCATACAGAGTGCTACTGTTACAAGTTTATTGACCATTTGCATTTTATCTTTTGTGAATTGCTGGTTCAGGTCCATTGCTCATTTTTTAATTGGAGTTTTTTTTTTTTTTATGTAGTTTTATAGAAGTTCTTTGTAGATTACACATACAAACGTTTCTTCTGTCAAATGGGTTGCATATATATTTCCCCTTGATCAATTGTTGGACTTTCGATTTTGTTTATGGTGTCTTATCAACAGAAGTTTTCAAGTTTTATGTCTTCAAATTAATGATTTTCCTTTATTTCTTCTGGGATTACAGCCTTGCTTTAGAAAGCCTCTTTAATCTCAAAATTATACAAATGTTCTCCTGGATTTTTTTCTAATAGTTTAATGATGTAATAAAGAGGTTATTTAATACATTTAGATCTTTAATCCATCTGGAATTTTAGTTTGTGTACAATATAAACCTACTTGGACCCACAATCAAAGTGCACTGAAGCAGCAGTCAAGAAATCAAACGACGAACTGTATTGGGCAAATCTACTGCAAAAGACCTCTTTAAAATGTTAAAGAAGCAAAGATGTCACTTTAAAGACTAAGTTGCGCCTGATTCGAGACTTGGTGTTTTCAATCACCTCATATGCACATGAAAGCTGGACAATAAATAAGGAAGACTGAAGAAGAATTGATGCCTTTGAGTTATGGTGTTGGCAAAGAACACTGAATATACCATAGACCGCCAGAAGAATGAACAAATCTGTCTCAGAAGAAGTACAGCCAGAATGATCCTTAAAAGCAAGGATGGCAAGACTACATCTCACATACTTTGGACAGGTTTCAGGAGGGACCAGTCCCTGGAGAAGGACATCATGCTTGGTAAAGTAGAGGGTCAGCAAAAAAGAGGAAGGCCCTCAATGAGATGGACTGACAAAGTGAGTACAACAATGGGCTCAAGTGTAGCAACAATTGTGAGGATGGCACAGGACCACGCAGTGTTTCATTCTATTGTATATGGGGTTGATATGAGTCAGAACCAGCTTGATGGCACCTAACAACAACAATATAGTATAAACCAGGTAATGATTTCATTTTATTGCCTGGGTTCAAATCCTGGCTCCACCACTTATTAGCTTTGTGACTTTGGACCAGTTACTTAACCTCCCTGTGCTTCCATTTTTTCACTTATAAATGGAGGTAATAATAGTATCTATCTCAAAGGGATTGTTATGAGAATTGAGTTAATTCATGAAAAACTCTTAGAATAGTACATGGCAAATAGTAAGTGCTCACTAAACGCTAGCTGCTAGCTGACCCAGTTGAAAAGTCCTGCCACTATAAACAAATTTTTCCAATAAAATATTCCCTCTGTAGCAATACAAGGTTAGCATATATACTTGGATCTGTTCCCAGACTCAATCGTGCACTATTCATGTTTATGAGTACCATCCTGTTTTTACATACAGTAGCTTTATAGCAAATTTTAAAATCCCATGGGGCAAGTCCCTCTCCGTAATCTTCTTTTTCAAAACTTTATAGGCAAATTCCCATATTATTCATGTATATAAAATTGATAATAGTTGTGTCCCACAATATTCACCTAAATAAACCTATAGTAATTTTAAGATACTTTTGAATGGATGAATGGAAACATGACTCCAGCTCCAATCCATCCAGAAGGGAACCAGTAGCAAGCAAAGTGGAGACTGAGTCTATTACAATCGACTTGAAGCCACTCACAACTTTTGGCATAAGGATGCAAACACCAGAAGCTGTTGGATGGGGGAGAAGCTATTCCCACTCATTCACTCATTCATTCAAACAAATTGCACCATTTCTCTAAGCATTGCTTCGTTATGGAAATCTAAAAGCTTACACCTACGAGAGAACACACAAGTAAAACAAGCCCCTTGGAGCTAACTATTTCACCAGCTTGTCCCTAAGTATCTTCACCCAACACCCTACCCATGGGACACAACATAAGGAATCTTATGTGTTTACTTTAAACTATGTTTGGCAAGTATGCTTTCTAGGATAAAACAAGTTTATCTGGATTTGCAGAATCATTTCCTGTCGTTCCAAGATCAAGCACCATCTTGACTGTAAACATGTACTCTTCTGTCTCCCTGAGCAGCTTAAAGGGCACCAATTCAGGTTTCCCTTCCGATCGTGACCAGGAAGAGGCCCAATAAATATATCAAACATAAAAGGATTGTTCTAACAAAGGGGTCTTAAATCGTCCCAGGTTATCTGAACAGTTTTCCGTTTCATTTTGTTTTCACCTCTACCCCCTGAAATGGAAGAGATTTTCTCAGAATAAAATACAAGTTTAATCACAGACGGGTAGAGTTAGAAAAGAAAAGGAGCAAAAGAAAAAACTGGGGATCTCATAACAAAGAGTGATGTCAAGAAGACAATCGGAGCACAGGCCAGCCTCAATAATCCTCATGCAGGCTGCCCCTCCTGATAGCAAGCAATTCCTGCCTCAGTGACAACTCCATGGACTTGCGCTATAAACACAAACCTATCAGAGCAGGCATTACACACACCTTACTGGGACATGGCAAATGGTGCCTGGCTTCCAAGATAAGCTTTATGGAGAGTGAAGAGAAAGGGACAAGAGAAGTAGGTGAGAGGCCCAGAAAAAACACTTCCCTTAATCCTTTGATGTTACCAAAGTGATCAGTGATGAAAGAGCATCATTCTTGCTTTTTCTCCCTTGCATAGATTGAAATTCGAGACTAAATATCATCAAATATGGTTCTCTTTGAGGAGATGGCTTCCTACGAGCCTCAAATCACAACCCAAAGCAAATGGCAGTGGATGTGTTGACTGGGCATAATCACAAGGCATTCCTCCAGCTTTATTTCTTCAAAGTCGCTCACAATGAGTGTCATGCTGAACTATCTCGAAAAGACATTATTCTTTAAATCTTACGCAGCTTAAAGAAAAGAAGTGATAACCCCTTGGAAATTGAGAGAGAAGCCTGACAGCCCAAAGTAAATTATAAGAAATTGAAATCTTAAAAAGTACGAGTTGACAATGGAGTATTTAGCTAAATTAAGGAGAACAGTATCTGGCTCAATAGGCACAAATTACAGTAGAACAAAAGCAGCTGGACAGTTAATCTAGTCAAAAGTATATATTACGCAACGACTTTGGGCTCAATTCTATGAAAGTATATGAGAAAGAGCCACACAACCTCACCCCCTTAGAACTGTCTTTCTCATTAGAAAGAAAAAAATAATACATAGGCAATAAAAGTCAAATAATAGGAGGCAGTGTATGATTACATTTTTAACCTGTGCAGGGGCCATTCATGCAACTGGACTTCCAGTAGGAAAAAAGTAATTCCTTGGATTTCACTGTATAATAATACACATAGTATTCAAGCTATAGAATCAGTTCTTTAAATCTATAAATTATTCTAGTATACTTCTTTTTCTTAAAATACAGCTTAGAACTTTTTTTACTTCTCTAAATTCTATTATGTAGTTTTTTGAGAGGGATTTTTCTCTCTTTAGATTTCTCAAGTTTATGTACATATTTAATGTATTTAATTTTATTCAGTGATTTCAAAATAATCTGAACTAAAAGAAAGTAAGTAAGAAAATCATAATTTCCCCATTGAATAATGTTAGCTTTAGCCCAGATTCTAAAATTCCCTATTGAACTGTTCAATAGTGTTTAATTACAGTTCTAAATAAGAATGAACTAGGTGTAGGAAATAAAGACAATTCATCTTGACACAGTTGTATTTTCCACAATAAAAAACGGAAGGATGACAGGCAGTCATGGAGAAAATGAAGCAAACAACATCCCCAAACTTCCCAAAAGCCACTGACAAAACGGTACAAGAGGCTCTTGTTATTCAGACCAGCTACGCACACTGATCAGATCATACAGACACTTGGTTACAACAGGAGTCATTCATTCATTATTTATTCACTTGAGCTAAATAATTATTCAACTCTCCATTTTGAACAGGTATGCCCTAAATCATGAGGTGAATCAGACACCATGTTGAGGAATGAACTGGAAATTCTTATAATAATAGTTAAGGTTATGATCATTCATGAAGAACTTCCACTCACAGAAATTGCTTCATTTGCCCGACAGGACCCCTGGTACATAGCTAAGGGATTGTTGTCATCCTCACGTTAAAGAAGAAGGAACTGAGTCTCAGAGAGGTTAAATGACCATACTCACCTGAGGTCCCCTCAATGAACCCAGCTCTCCTGGCACTACCAGCCACTCTGGCTAAGTGAGTTACAAAAACAGCCCCTAGGTTTCACGCCCTTGGCATGTGCAACTGGACTGAAGAGTCTCACTGCATCAGAGGTGCATACGCATGAAATGGTTTTATTGTTCGCAAGTAGCTGCTACCAACTGCTCTGCAGACAGCCCTCCTCCATCCCCTTTCCAGCTTTAATCATGTCTCAGCTTGATTCCGTAACTCCTCATCACTTTTTGATTATTAGAAGAGTTGCATTCCAGTTAGCTACCTTCCTTCCCCAAACAGGCTGTCAAGGTGGCCCTAGGATTGGAGTTGGGGTGGGTAGTGGTGTCATGGATTAAATTATGTCCCCCCAAAAATGTGTGTATCAACTTGGTTAGGCCATGATTCCCAGTATTCTGTGGTTGTCCTCTATTTTGTGACTGTAATTTTATGTTAAAGAGGATTAGGGTGGGTTGTAACACCTTTACCTGGTCATATTCCTGATCCAATATAAAGGGAGTTTCCTTGGGGTGTGGCCTGCACCACCTTTTATCTCTCATACCACCAAGAAAGCAGTGCCAGGAGCAGAGCGCAACCTTTGGACCTGGGGTTCCTAGAGAAGCTTTTAGTCTGGGGGAAGATTGATGAGTAGGCCAACAGAGATAGAAAGCTTTCCCCTGGAGTCGACACCCCAGATTTGGAGTTTTAGCCTACTTTACTGTGACGAAATAAATTTCTCTTTGTTCAAGCCATCCACTTGTGATATTTCTGTTACAGCAGCACCAGATAACTAAGACAAGTGGGGTGCGATGTGAACGCCTCAGCCTGAGCACCGTGAGGTGGTAGTCTCCTTCTATGGGCCCTCTGGACTGTCTACTGCTGTGACCTCGTAGAGGCCTCAACACACCCTGTGGAGAAGACAGTTTTGTCCAGAACTGTTCCCTGGGCACCAGTGTCCCTGGGCCGCATCTGACCTCGGCAACAACGTCCAGCTACGGGCAGGAGAATTGCGTCTCTCCCCCGCCTGGCTCCTGCAACTTGGTCCCAGCTCCGAAGATATCCAAGGTGAGACCCCGCGCTCGGCCCCAGAACCAGCAGGACCCCTCCTCCCTACCCCCTACCCCCCCACCCATATCTTCTCTCCAGACTGCCATAGGTGCGCATCTACGGAGGCTTCCAACTGAGAAAGATGCCCATCTCTACTCTCAGACACTCACAAAGTTCAGATAGAATCCTTCTGGAGGCTGTTTCTCTCCCTTAGTTTTGGGAAGAAGAACCAAACGAGTGCTACCTTCCCCTCCTGCACTGCATACTCCAAACCCAGGGGCTTCCTTGTTGCTCAAGGCACAGTGGTCCCTGTGTGGCCTCTCCTGCTTTTGGGGCCCGAACTGGAATCTGTATTACTTTTAAGCTCAACACTGATCTTTCTTACCTGTAATCCCGGCACTGCTTGATAACTTGTAAGAGTCGAGAGAGATCTTAGGAAGTGTCCCCACGCCAACCACGTGATAGCCTGTGTGGATATAAACATTAGCTTGAAGTAGAGGCGTTTACTCTGGCCGTTGATTGTTTTAGTTGTTTCTGGGTCTAGTAATGTGCTTTGCAAAACACAGCCTCTTAACAAATTGTTTATTCCTAATGTGTCCAACTCTCTTCTAGGTCAGTTTTGTGAAACCTACTCTTAAATAACTTGATATAATTGCATTCATTTTTTATGCTCCATATTTTTTATATCTTTCACTGTGGATTTGAAGTGGCCTTTATGATAGTATGTAAACTTTTCCAACTTTTTAAGGTTAAAAATAATTACACCAGGCATTACTAAAGTTAGTATAATGTAAACAATAAGTTCCAGGATATGTGCACAGTCTTTCTTACTCAAATGACATAGTCCTAAAAACTGTTTAAATTTTATTGAAATAATAGTCATACTACCCTTCATTCACATGGTCATTATTGTGTACTAGGCTCTGTTCTAAGTGCTTTATTGATGTTAACTTAGTTATATGTGTTAACTCAGTTATACATGTTAACGCAGTTATACATGTTAACACATTTAATCCTCCTCAGAGTCCTCTGGGGTAGGCACCCTTATATCTCCATCCTACAGATCTCCAAAGGCTCACGACTAGAAAGCAAGCAAGATTTTAGTACAGGGTTTGTATTATTTACTGCACAATATTGTCTCTCTTACTTTATTATTTCTGGAAAATATGAAACAGTATGCTGCATGAATTTGTCAGCTCTTATTTTTTTTTATTTCCTCTGGTGGCACAGTGGTTAAGAGCTACAGTGTGCTACAACTGCTAACCAAAAGGTTGGCAGTTGGAATCCACCAGCTGCTCCTTGAAAACCCTATGGGGCAGTTCTACTCTATCCTGTCGGGTTGCTATAAGTCAGAATCAACTTTACGGCAATAGGGTTTTTTTAAATTCATATAATGCCAGCATTTATTAAAGCTTCGCACCTTTACACAACCACTGCATTAAGAGTTTTAAGAGCCTTATGTCTTCTAACCCTCAAATTCTGCCTCCTCACTCCTCCCTGTACCCCAAGAGGCAGGAACTATTATTATCCCCGTATTACAGATGTGGAAACTGCAACTCCGAGATGCTAAGTGCCTTGGCCAAGGTCACGATGTTAATAAGTGGCAACACGAGGCCACAAACCCAGGTCTTCCTGACACTAGCGTCAGTACTCTTAACTATAGCACTTTGGGTTCTGTTCAATGTGAACTCAAATAGGTCTTAATCACCATCCAAAATGCTGCCACAATCAGTTATTACTAAGTGAAAGGTTGCAGACTGATGGCTTCTGGCTTTCCAGCTTCTCCGTGAAGCACTGATGATCAAGCAGCCCAGAGCGCACCTTGCATGTGCTCACACACCTCAGATGGAACTGAACAGTGGCTGTTCCCTTTAATCATGCAGGAGCCAGGCCCAACCTGATCCACTTCACCCAGTTATGCCCTGCAGGCATTTAGGTTTTCCATCTGTAACTAGGGGAGGGTGACCCTGGGTGGTGCGAATGGCATCTCATAAGACCTGGTGATCTACTTCCAAAAAAATTAGCCATTGAAAACCCTACAGTTCTACTCTGACACACTTGGGGTCACAATGGGTTGGAATCGACTCAGCAGCAACCCGTTTACTGATAATCTAGGGCTACTCAGGCCAGTGCTAGGTTTCATTTGACCATTGCAAATTGGTGCAGACTATGACATAAGTTCTTGCCAACTGAGCACAGTTTCCTTACAGGGTAAACCCAGACATCTGGACTTCGGAAGCTCTCATTTTAATGCCCTTCTGGTGTTGGGCCAACCCTATTTTACAATCCCACATTCGGGATCTGTCATGGATTGAATTGTGTCCCCCAAAAATATGTGTTAATTTAGCTAGGCCATGATTCCTGGTATTGAGTGATTGTCCATCATTTTGCCATCTGATGTGATTTTCCTGTGTGTTGTAAATCATGTCTCTATGAAGTTAATGAGGGGGGATAGGCGGCAGTTATGTTAATGAGGAGGACTCAACTACAGGATTGGATTGTCTTGAGCCAATTTCTTTTGGGATATAAAGAGAGAAGCGAGCCAAGAGTCAGGGGGACCTAATACCACCAAGAAAGCAGCACTGGGAACAGAGCACGTCCTTTGGACCTGGGGTCCCTGAGCCTGAGAAGCTCCAAGACCAGAGGAAGATTGACGACAAGAACCTTCCTCCAGAGCTGACAGCAAGAGAATGCCTTCTCCTGGAGCTGATGCCCTGAATTTGGACTTTTAGCCCACTAAACTGTGAGAGAATAAATCTCTCTTTGTTAAAACAATCCACTTGGGGTATTTCTGTTATAGCAGCACTAGATGTCTAAGACAGGAGTCTAAGATATGACTCCTGGTAACAAATGGGTGGCACTAACTCTGCTTTCTGGGGAAAATGATCCCTTTAACATAGGTTAAAGTCAGCATCCATTTACCATTTGTGGTCTCTGCAGTCTCATTTCTTTCTCTGTAGGTTGTCACTACACATCTACTTAAGCCTCCCAAGCCCTCTCTTTTCTCAGGACCTCGAGTATAAGAACAATCTGCAATGTCTTCGTGATTCATGTGTTAGTGTGGGGAGATGCTCATCTGAAAAGAGAAACTTGGCATCTACAGAGTTCCAGATAAGAAATGGGATGTGTGGAGTGAAGACAAAAGAGGGAGAAAGGATACCTAGACTTTGTAAAACAGAGATAAAACTGAACATGATAAGGTTGGACAGACGGGATTTGTACATGAATGTTGGTTATCTGAACGCCATGTGGTTGTCAGAAACACATTTAGGAGGCAAGAGCAAAAATAATACGATTTCTTATCCTGACATACGTTGGAAACCAGCCAATAGGGAAACAGTCTCATCACTGAGATTTTTCTTTCTTCAAAGTCATGAAAACTAACAGGATATTCTAACATTTTATTTCTCTAAGGTATAAATTTGTATATTGATGGAGTCTTCTTTTCTGGGTAGAGAATATTTGGATTTCAAGTTACTGGGGGAAAAAAAAGGCTCAAACTGGCTTGAGCAAATAAGAACAAGGGTATAACAAATATCCAAGGGGCTGTGGCTTCAGGTATGGCTGGATCCAGATAATCATATGATGTCATCAGGAATTAGTATCCTTCTCCTGCCTCAGCTTCCCTTTATGTTGGCTTTGTTTACTAATAGGCTCTCCTGTGGTAGCAAGATGGTCTCCAGCAACTCTAAGTGTACATTCTGAAGCTTAGCAACCCCTATAGAAAGAAATGATCTCTCTACCAAGACTTTGAGCAAGATCCTCAGGATTGTCTCCGCTTTATCTGTATTGGTCAAGCATCCACCCCTGATTTAATCACCGTGGCCAAAGGGATGTGGTATTCTCACTGGTTGAACTTAAGTCTCCACTAGAACCAGGCAGTAGTGCCATCTCCATCCAGACCTTTAGTTCAGGGCTGGAGAGATGTGATTCTCCAAAAGAAAGAAATGGATTTTACGTGTGGAAGAAGGGACACTGGGCAGATCAAACCAAAGGTGTTCACTATAGCATTCTTCACTCAGCACTGTGAAGAGCTTCTTTAATTCCTTTTTCTCCTGGTCCTTTTTCAGTATTGAGTTCCTCAGCTTCTGGCTCCAACTGATGAATAAACCAAAAAAGTAAAAATTATTATTTTTGGATCGCTGCACCAAATACTATAAAACAGGAGCCAATGGAACAACAAAGGAACTATTTTCATGAGATTTCCCAGCTAGTCTTACAGACTGACTAGTTATCTTCAGGTAATATTAAGCATCAAAATGTGATTCACCCAAATGCCCACGTATTAATTCTGAGGCTCCCACATTACTGGTATATAGCCAACTCTTAATTATTGGAGGACACAGAATATGGGAAACCGTGGATAAAACCCTGTCTTATTTTAGCCAAGAGAGTCAGCCTCTTTTCCAGATAAACCATCACCCCAGCTGCAGTGAGCAACAACGCTAATTTGACTTTCACATCTGGTGAAACTGCTCCCACACATACCTCGATACACTCCTCAACACACTTCACAGAGTCAAATTAATTGATATCAAGTCACCTCAAATGCAAAAGGGGAGCATTTTATCATCTTGGCAAAAGGATTCAACTAACCAAGCTACAAAAAAACAATGGTGAAAAAAAGAGTACAGACTTAACATTTTAAATAGAAAAGATTCCTGCCCTGCCCCCATCCCTGGAAACCCTGGTGGCATAGTGGTTAAGACCTACGGCTGCTAACCAAAAGGCTGCCAGTTTAAATCTACCAGGCCCTCCTTGGAAACCCTATAGGCAATTATACTCTGTCCTGTAGGGTCCCTATGACTTGGAATTCACTCGACTGCAAAGGGTTTTTTTTTTTTTCACCCCCATCCCCAAGATAAAAAAGACTCTCAGCCATCTTTGTTAGCTTTCTCATAGCATAAAATTTCTTCTTGCTCATCAATCCTTAGTCTTTCTGAAAGTTTCTGTGACTACCTAATCATAAACAGATCACTAGGGAGCAACTGTAGATGAGAAAAGGAAATGGTTGAAGATAGAACCTTCTTGAAAGCAGGAGAAACTGAGGAAAACTAAGAGTGGTCAGAAAGCCAGAGAGGTACAAGAAGGGAGTGTTACAATGGATGCCAACACAGACCGGGCAGCCTGACAAGGCAGCCTGATGGTGTCCACTTAGTGGTCAGTTCCATTTCATTTAGGCTGTTCTCTCTCCAGTCACTCCAACTGCCAAAAACACTCCTTTCACTCACTGGAAACTTGCTCCATATTCTCTTTCGAAAATCTTTTCATAATGCCTTCACATTGGACCCAGTTTGACTGCTGTCTATTCTTGATGGTGGTTTGTTCTTATGCCACTGCTACCTGCTAACATTTACTCAGGGCTTTCTACGGGTTGGCGTCCTTGGGTGGTGCAAATAGTTAACGTGCATGGCTGCTAACTAAAAGACTGAAGGTTTGAGTCTACTCAGAGGCACCTCAGAAGAAAGGCCTGGTGATCTACTTCCAAAAAAATCAGCCATTGAGAACCCTATTGAGCACATTTCTACCCTGATACACATGGGGTGACCATGAGTTAGGGTCAACAGACAGCAACTAGTACCAGCTTCCTGTTAACCAGGCACGGTGTCAAATGTTGTGCATGAATTATTTGGTCCATTCCTCACAACAACCCTACTGAATAAGATACTATTTTTATCCCCACTTTCCAGATAAGAAGATTTGGCTTAAAGTACTAAAGTACCAAAGTACCTTGCCCAATGTTAATCCATTAGTAAGTAGTAGAGCAGTGCCATGACATAAAAATGGAGGGGAGGAAGAAGAAACTGGCAAAATCTATACATTATCTAAGCAATTGTTCCGTGACTGCCCTGCGTTTCTATTTTAAGCTAAGCTACAATTCTCTACAATATCCACTAAGTAAATGCTTGATAAGAATGCATAAACCGGTTGCCAACGAGTCGATTCCAACTTATAACTATCCTATAGAACAGAGCAGAACTGTCCCATACAGGGCTTCCAAGGCTGTAATGTTTACAAAAGCAGTGCCACACCTCTTTTGAAGCCACTAGTAGATTCCAACTGCCAACCTTTCGGTTAGCATCCAAGAGCTTAACCAGTGCACCACCAGGGCCCCTTAATAAGAATGCATAGATTGTATTTTCTAATTTAAGACATGTTAAAACATTAACCCACTGCCGTCGAGTCAATTCTGACTCATAGTGACCCCATAGGACAGAGTACAACTGTCCCACAGGGTTTCCAAGGAGTGCCTGGTAGTTTTGAACTGCTGACCTTTTGGTTAACAGTCATAGCTCTTAACCTCTATGCCACCAGGGTTTCCGTTAAAACATTAGGAATAATTAAAACTACAGAAATCATTCTTTCAGGACCAACACATTCTAGTAACATCGAGCTCCAAAGGAATTTTCGTTTTGTTTTTTTTTTAGGAGCACGAATCCCTCTCTCGACAGAGAGAAAATAAAGACCCTATAGCAGTAACGGAAACCCTGGTTGCATAGTGGTTAAGTGCTACAGCTGCTAACCAAGAGGCTGGCAGTTCGAATCCGCCAGGTGCTCATTGGAAACTCTATCAGGCAGTTCTTTTCTGTCCTATAGGGTCGCTATGACTCTGAATCGACTTGAGGGCAGTGGGTTTGGGTTTGGTTTTATGACAGTAACTGACTTGGTAGTTTAATCTTACATTCTGGCTCCCGAGTTTAAATGGTGGAAAAAAAAATCGTAATTAGAGTACCAATAACTAGTGCATGGTAGAATTCACACACCACACTAGTCACAGCAGTGAGTTATAATTTCATGTGCTTATTAGCTGTGAGATTCTGGGCAAGCCACTTAACCTCTACAAGTTACGAAGATGGTAACACATATGCCCACAGCATTACTGTGAAGGTTAAATATGACGGTGAACGGGAAACTATACCTTGCACCTAGCAGTTGTGCAAAAACAAATTTAGTTGATATTTTGAATACACCTACCCTTTAACCCAGAAATCTCATTTCTAGGAAATAACCCCTCTGAAGGAACGCACAAGTACATGAACAAGGATTCTCGTTAAGGACTGAAATGGCAACAAAGAAAAAAATTACAAACATCAAAAGAGTAAGTGACTGAATTGTGGCCTGTCCATGGCACAGTGGTTGTGAGTTGTGGGCAAGCGAGCAGAATTTTGTGGCGATGGAGCTGAATTACTTCAGTCAGAATATTGCTTGCGTCAGAATCTGGCTGCATTACTACTGTATGATCCTTATGATGGATTAAATTGTGCCTTCCCCAAATATGTATTGGAATCTACACAAATAATTTCAAATATAAGAATCAGCACAAAGCTGATTCTTATGGGGCAGAGGTCAAATATATCCCAGATTTCCAACTTCTCCAAGGTGCTGTGTCAGTCCAGTTCTGACACCAGCCACTCCTCCTCCCTTCAGTACTCCTTCCTCCCCTGTCTGGGTTTGGCAATTTTCTGCAACATCTCACAGAACTCACAAACTGTACTTACAGTGAAGTAGCTTATTAAGGAAGTAGCAGGGCACAACTCGGGATCAGGATCAACAGGCTACAACTGGGGATCAGGATTAGGAAGCATGTAGGCAAAGTCTGGAAGCCTCCCCCAAAGTGGGGAGCACATCTCTTCCGTCTTCAGGGCAGGACAGCTCTCTCAGCTCCTCTAGGCCATGCAAGCAGGTAGGCCTTTCTTTCTGTCATGCATATTCCCTCTCTGTCTGGCAGGTCTCCTCTCAGCCTTCTCAGGACAGGCCTCCTCTTGACCATGCATGCCCTCTCTCAGCTGCACAGGCTCTCTGCCTTCAGCCTTCCTGCCATTTGCCTCTCTACTGCTAACCGACCCAGCTCATAGCCAGTGCAGCAGCTTGCTCAGTTCTCTTAGCTGCTTTCCTTGCAGCAGGTTTCTGCCATCACCGCCAGCTCTGCCACAGAGCCCCTTCCAGGCATCTCGTGTGTCTTCAGTGTTACAGCCCTTGACACATGTTATAACTCTTTTAGGAGGTTGCTCACCTTCTCTCTCTTTGCTTTTTCTCTCTCCTTGCCCCTCTCAAACCTCTATGGGGTTGATGCTTATATAAACAAACTGTCAATTTCAAGACATGGCCCTCCCAGAAGGGCCAGGAACTGACCCATCCCCTTGGTAAACTACAAGTCACTCTATTTGCATAGTAAACTGATCAATCCCTACACAATGCATAAAATAGATCAATCGCAGGGCAGGCTGCAGCCCAGGGTTACACAAAAAGAATCAAACCCAAGTTGTTTACAGCTTACCCAGGAAATGTCAATCAACCTGGACAAAAGTAACAAACCCTCTGGGATAGAAAACTAGGGCAAAGGTAACTCCTCAGGGCTTAGGGAAAAAAAAATCTCTGAAGCTGTTTTTCCAAAGAACCAAGGCAAAAGACCACATAAAGGAACTCATTTCACTAGAGAATTCTAACTCCTATACCTGTGAATGTAATCCTGTTTGGAAATACGGTTTTCTTTGTTATGTTAATTAGATCATACTAGAGTAGAAAGGGTTCCAAATTGAATCATTTCAGACTTATAAAAGACCAGAGTAGGCACAGAGACACACACACGCACAGGACAAGACAGATGCTGCATGAAGATTGGCTACAAGCCAAGTTACTAAGGAGCACACCTGAGACTACTTATAAGGGAAGAATCGACATGGCTGAGGCTCGGATTTAGACTTTTGGCCCCCATAACTGTGTGAAAATAAATTTCTGTTCTTTAAAACCACCCTCTTGTGGTATTTCTGTTACAGCACCCTTAGGAAACTAAGACAATCATTGGCAAATTACTTAACCTCTCAAGGCTTCATTCTTCTGCCTCTGTAGAGTGGGCATCATCACCGTGGTTACCTCATAGATAATTGGGAAGATTAAAATGAGTTAATATTTATAAAGTGCTTAGAAAAATAAGCAGCACATAATAAACCCTAATAAATGTCTACTATAGTGTAGCCACTTTTAAAAAGGAAGAATCCTAGGTGTAGTATGAAAAATCTCAGTTAGCAAATTGAGGCCAACATATATGTGTGAATTCTATTTAAAAAAAAAAAAAGGCATGGAAAAGGAAGACAGAAGAAGAATTGATGAATTTGAATTATGGTGTTGGTGAAGAATATTGAAAATACCATGGACTGCCAGAATAATGAACAAGTCAGTCTTAGAAGAAATACAACCAGAATGCTCTTAGAAGCGAGAATAGTGGGACTTCAGCTCACTTACTTAGGACACATCATCAGGAAACGCCAATCACTACTAGACACAAACATTATGTTTGGTAAAGTAGGGGGCAGCAAAAAAGAGGGAAACCTTCAGTGAGATGGATGGACACAACAGCCACAACAATGGGCCCAAACATACCAATGAGCGTGAAGATGGTGCAGGACCAGGCGAAGTTTCGTTTTATTATCCATAAGGTCACCATGAGTAGCAGCCCACTTGATGGTAGCAACAATGTATATAAATATAGCTGCACAGTAAAGAAATGAGAGGAATATATATCAATTTCTTTACAGTGGTTACCTCTGAGGCCTGGTGTGAGTGAAGCTGAAGAAGAGATACTCTTACATAATTTGTCTAAGTGGTTCAGATTATGAATAATTTTTTTCTCGTTTTACAAGTAAGTAAAAAATATAATGTTACTTGAATCTGGTGCTCCATTGGAGAGGGACCTCCTCCTTTCCTATAGACCTCTGCAAAGCAGATGCTGAAACTCCTGATCCCCTAAAGGATCTAAGGAAATAATAGAAGGGACTCCAGAAGGGCTTTTCAGTATTTCACAAAGTCTGGTGGTGCAGCAGTTCGAAGCCACCAGCCGCAACTTGGAAACCCTATGGGGCAGTTCTATTCTGTTCCGTAGGGTCACTATCAGTTGGACTGACTCGATGGCAACAGGTTTGATTTATTTTTTGCTTAGGAGAAATCATACTTTTGCTGGTAAAAAGGCTGCTTAGAATAGCTAAAGCAAAGTGTGTCTCCACGTGTGGCCGGAATTACATTGATTTCCATGCGATAACACTGATTCCCTCAGGCTGGTAAGGCATTCAGAGAGGTAGTTTTATTTATTTATTTGTTTTACAAATTGCAATTAATTATCTTTAAAAGGAGAAAATCCTTTGCTTAATAAATGCCGCCCGGCATACAAAGGCTTTCAAAACACAGAATTCAGTGCATTAGAAGGTTGAGGACCCCGAGCCCAATAAACTTTTGTTGTCTGGTGACTGATGCTACCATGATTTTAAACATTCAAAACCTTTAGGATGGTTTCTTTACCAAAGCAAAGGTAGGCAGCCCCTCTCAGCTTTTCCTGCCCGATTCTAAGAACACTTTAAAGTCTTGGAGTCAGGTAGCAATTTTTGCCAGTTAACAACGTGATAGTGTCCAGGACCAATGTAACCTTGCCATAATCTCTTGTTTATTTGCACCAGATAGAAGTTGTAAATAATATACTTCAGTTCAACTGTCGTTTTTCTCCGTCTCTCCTGAGTTCCCTTCTGGCCCCTTCTCAGACCATGGCCCATGGTCTCTGCCTGTCTGAAAGTTCAGTGTAGCCCAGCATATCTGAAAGTTTAGTCATCACTTTAGCCCCACTCTTCCAGGAAAAGGCTATTGTTCCTGCATTTCCTGATCACTTACTTCCTGTCACTTCTTTCAAAAGGCAAAGAAGAAGGACCATTATAAATTCGTAGAGGGTTCTCCCCCATTTCACAATTGTAATTTTACTATATCATAATTATTAACATGATTTTGGATCATCAAAACACACCACTTGCCTGATCTAGTCAATAGTGTCCCAAAGTCACAGGCAGTCTCCACAGGAGTCCCCAGGCGAGTATGAGTGTTGTTTAGTTCTCGTTCACATATCCACGCAGCTCACACATTTATTTTGGTTAAAGACTTCAAAGAAAGTTCATTATTCACCTGATGACCCATTTGAAGGAGGTGCTCAGGATCAACTCCTTGCCAAGCTCAGGAGGAGGCGCCAGGCACACAAAGACCCGGAAATGTCTCCTCTTTGCTTCCTTCTTGTTCCCTGCCCTTCCCCCAACTCACACAAGATTAAAAAAAAAAAAATGTCGCCCAGAAGTGACTGAGTCACTAACGCAGTAAGAGGGAGAAAATGAAGGGGTGGGGAGCTCAGGAAACCAAAAACCTGGGTTTGAGTCTTGGTTGTCTCTCAGTTTCTCTCTCGCTTGCTCACACACGCACACACACACACACACACACACACACACACACACACAACATATTTAAGGGCTTGCTTTGTGGTAAGTACACTATCTTGCTTAATTTAATTTTGACCCCCTCCCATAAGGTGGAAACCCTGGTGGCATAGTGGTTAAGAGCTATAGCTGCTAACTAAAATGTCGGCAGTTCGAATCCACCAGGTGCTCCTTGAAAACCTTATGGGGCAGTTCTACTCCGCCCTATAGGGTTACTATGAGTCAGAATCAAATGGATGGTGAAGGGTTAGGTTTTGGTTTTGGTTCCCATAAGGTGCATACTTTTATTCTCCCCATTTTACATATTAATACACTTGTCCAAGTTCAGCTAGTAAAGTAGCTGAGGGACAGCTGAACTCAACTTTGTAAAGCTGCACCAATACCATTCTATTTATTTGATTTCTAATGAGTCACTTGAACACAGTGCAACTTAGTTTCCTCATCAATACAATAGGAATAGTAAAACCTTTAAAATCTGCTTCCATATTGTGTTGAGAATTATTGTTGCTGTTGTTAGCTGCAGCAACAGCTAACATGCTTGAGCCCATTGTTGCAGCCACTGTGTCAATCCATCTCATTGAGGGTCTTTCTCTTTTTCACTGACCCTCTACCAAGTATGATATCTTTCTCCAGGGACCGATCCCTCCTGATAACATGTCCAAAGTATGTGAGACATAGTCTTGTCATCTTTGCTTTTAAGGAGCATTCTGGTTGTACTTTTCCTAAGACAGATTTGTTCCTTCTTTTGGCAGTCCATGGTATATTCAATATTCTTCACAGACACCACAATTCAAAGGCATCAATTCTTCTTTGGTCTTCCTTATTCATCACCTAGCTTTTGCACGCAGATGAGGCCATTGAAAACACCATGATTTAGGTCAGGTGCACCTCAGTCTTCAAGGTGACATCGTTGCTTTTCAACACTTTAAAGAAGCCTTTTGCAGCAGATTTGCCCAATGCAATGTGTCTTTTGATTTCTTGACTGCTGCTTCCATGGCTGTTGATTGTGGATCCAAGTAAAATGAAATCCTTGACAACTTTAATCTTCTCTGTTTATCATGATGTTTATCATGGTGCTTATTGGTCCAGTTGTGAGGATTTTTTTTTTTTTCTTCATGTTGAGGTGTAATCCATACTGAAGGCTGTGGACTTTGATCTTCATTAGTAAGTGCTTCAAGTCCTCTTCACTTTCAGCAAGCAAGGTTGTGTCATCTGCATAATGCAGGTTGTTAATGAGACTTCCTCCAATCATGATGCCCCGATCTTCTTCATATAGTCCAGCTTCTCAGATTATTTGCTCAGCATACAGATTGAATAAGTACGGTGAAAGGATACAATTCTGCCGCGCACTTTTCCTGACTTTAAACCACGCGGTATCTGCTTGTTCTGTTGGGATGAGTACCTCTTGATCTATGTACAGGTTCCTCATGAGCACATTTAAGTGTTTTAGAATTCCTATTCTTCACAATGTTATACACAATTATTTGTCATGATCCACACAGTTAAATGCCTTTGCTTAGTCAATAAAACAAAGGCAAACCTCTTCCCGGTATTCTCTACTTTCAGCCAGGATCGATCTGACATCAGCAGTGATATCTCTGGTTCCATGTCCTCTTCTGAATCAGACTTGAATTTCTGGCAGTTCCCTGTCAATGTACTGCTGCAGCCACTTTTGAATGATCTTCAGCAAAATTTTGCTTGCATGTGATATTAATGATATTGTTCGATAATTTCTGCATTCAGTTAGATCACCTTTCTTTGGAATAGGCATAAATATGGATCTCTTCCAGTTGGTTGGTCCAGTAGCTGTCTTCCAGATTTCTTGGCATAAACAAGTGGGCAATTCTAGCACTGCATCCGTTTGTTGAAACATCTTAACTGGTATTCCGTCAATTCCTGGAGCCTTGTTTTTCGCCAATTCCTTCAGTGCACCTTGGACATGTTCCTTCAGTACCATTGGTTCCTGATCATATGCTGCCTCTTGAAACGATTGAACATCGACCACTTATGTTTGGTACAGTGACTCTGTGTATTCCTTCCATCCAATTACATGAGTTTATGTATATAAAGTGTTTAGAACACACAAATGTTTATTTCCCCTCCTTACCCCAACTCAGTTGGCTTCTAGGTGAAATGCTTAGATATCTAGGTTATTGTAAGAATTAAATAAGAAAACATATGAAAGTGTGTTAGAAACCATATTTACTAATAGAAATATTCATAGTTATGATTCTCAAATCTGTTTTAAACAGTGATCTATGGCCAGATAGTTTAAGCTAACCAAATAGCAATGATTTTCATACTTACCTATCAGATTGGCACAGATAAAAATATTTGACAACACATTATGTTAGTAGGAGTTAAGGAAAATGAGCATGCTGATACATTGTTTATAGGTGTGTAAATTATATCTTCTAAGGAGATAAACTTGACAATGTTTGTCAAAATTTTAAAAATGCAAATATCTTTGACCCAGCAATTTTATTTTAAAAGTTTTTCCAATAGATATACTTTCATAAGTGTGGAATATACAAGGTTGTTTACTATAGCATCATCTGTGAAAATTAAAACATAAAACAGGAAACAACCTAAATGTCCACCAATAGGTGACTGATTATATAAATGGAGTTTTACACAATAGAATACTATGAATCATTTTTTTTAAATATCTTTATCCCTGTCTAGATTACCACTGTCAATAGAAATATAATGCAAGCCACAAATGTGAGCCACATATTTAATTTAAAATTTTCTAGTAGCCACTAGAAAAAGTAAAAAGAAATAGGTGAAATTCATTTAATAATATCCAAAGTATCATTTCAACAAGCAAAGTAGAAAATTATTTTATGAGATATTTTACGGTCTCATCAGTCTTTGAAATGTGATGTCTGTTTAACACTTTTTAACAGATCTCACTTTGGACTAGCCACATTTCAAACTCAGTGTGGCTATATACACATTGGCACATGTGGCTAATGACTACCTTATTAGACATTGCAGGTGTAGGCTATCTCCTCCAAGAAACTGGCAACGGTAGTTGTCTTTGGAGAGAAGAAACTCTCTGGGAACTGGGGTGTCGTGGATTGAATTGTCACCTCCAAAAATATGTGTTAGCTTGATGAGGCCATGATTCCCAGTATTGTGTGATTTTCCACCATTCTGTGATCTGATGTGATTTCCCTTTGTGTTATAAATCCTACCTCTATAATGTTAATGAGGCAGGATTAGAGACAGGTAAGTTAATGAGTACAACCAGAATGCTCCTTGAAAGCAAGGATGGTGAGGCTACACCTCACATATTTTGGACATGTCATCAGGAGGGATCAGACCCTGGAAAAGACATCATGCTTGGTAAAGTAGAGGGTCAGTGAGAAAGAGGAAAACCCTCAATGAGGATGGATTTGTTACCGGAATAAGGTTCTTGCCTCTCACCGGTCAAGAATGAGCAGATCAGGCACATAGAATTTTCCACACGAGCAAAGTTTTATTGAAGAGGCTCACAAGTGGTGATGAGGAGGGCCTAGAGCAACGCATGCCCCTGTCTCACAAAAGACAGGCCTGAGTTTTTAAAAGTTCTTGAGCGGGAAAAGATTCATGTTCATTTCTAGGCACAGGTGGGGATATGTTAACTATGGTGCGGGCACAGCAGCCTTCCAAGATGGCTCCTATCCCGGAGGCCTCTGGGATTTGTAAAAGGACTTATTATGAGGTGTCGTGCCTGTGCAGTCTCTCGCTCCCTGGGCTCTATTCCCCTGCTGGAGCTGTAGCCTCTCACTGCCCCTGGTGGAAGGTCACACAGCGGTCACAGGTGGATGTTCCGCGCATGTCCCTGGGGCTGGTTTTCTCCAGCCGCTTCTGAAAGGCAACTTTAAAGAAGTTTGTGGGCTATTTTTAGTCCCCCTGCCCCACTGTTCCGGGAATGGCTTTGTTTCTGCACCCTGGCCCATTTCTTGTTACTGCATTTGCAGATTTGGAGGCCCCTCCGTTCCCTGTCTTACTAAGTCCCTAGGTTCCACATCCACCCCTCTATTACCTCCCTGATAGTACAGCCTATCTCTTTTTCTTGCTTCTCCTCTAACCACACCAGTTTCTTCGCTATTTCTCAAACAGGCACCCTCCCATCTCAGGTCCTTTGCTTTCTGGCTTAGATTGATGTGGTGGCTGGAACAATGGGCTCAAGCATTGCAACAAATGCGAGGATGGTGCAAGACCGGGCAGTGTTTCATTCTGTGGTGCATGGGGTCACCATGAGACAGAACTGACTCGACGGCACCTAAAAACAACGAGTTAATGAGGCAGAGCTCTATCTACAAGATTAGGTTGTCAATCTCTTTTGAGATTTAAAAGAGAGAAGCAAACAGAGAGACTGGGGAACCTCATACCACCAAGAAAGCAATCCTGGGAGCAGAGCGTGTCCTTTGGATCCAGGGTCCCTGTGTTGAGAAGCTCCTGGTCCAGGGAAAGATTGATGACAAGGACTTGCCTCCAGAGCCGACAGAGAGAGAAAGCCTTCCTCTGGAGCTGGCACCGTGAATTCAGACTTCTAGCCTCCTAGGCTGTGAGAGAATAAAATACACTTGGGGTATTTCTGTTATAGCAACACTAGATAACTAAGACATGGGGTAAGGTGGAGAATTACTTTTTACTCTATGCTTTTCTGTGATTTTTTAAATTTTAAATTTCATGTCTTGTGCATATATTGCCATTTGGGAATGAAGTGAATAAAATAATTTTACAGCTATATCTACAGTAACTTCTTATTCACTCTGGCACACATATAAGACAGGTAATTCATACAATGTGAAGACAATAATAGGCAATGAATGACTCTTTCCTATTCCTTTTACTCTTGTCATTTTCTAGTAACTTAAGAATCTGTCTCAAGCAGAAGTGAACTTATACTAATGATTTGCCATCAAGAGAATGGAGTTAGGTTGGGAAAACATTTCTAAACTGAGGAAGTTAGCCAATTGGGAAATGGGATTTTGTGACTAATTTATTGCTAACCAAAACCAAACCAAACCCATTGCTGTTGAGTCGATTCCAACTCATAGAGACCTTACAGGACAGAGTAGAACTGCTCCATAGGGTTTCTAAGGAGCAGCTGGTGGATTCAAACTGCCAACCTTTTGGTTAGCAGCCAAACGCTTAAACACTGTGCCACCAGGGCCCCAATTTATTGCTAAGTAAATAGAATACAAAATGACTTTCCTGGTGGGGATCCTCAAACATTACCATCCCACATGCTCCACTCAGGGAAGCTTCCGTGACAGGATGCAGAACAGGAAGTTGTGGGGGGCACATAAAGGCAAATACAGGAAGAAGGGAGCAGGAAGAACTGGTTATGAAAGCTTAGGTTTCCATAAACAGGAAATAACCATAGGTCTCCTTACCTTTTAAACCTTAAGAGCAGATAAGTGGAGAACTTCACTCCCATCGGAAAAAGGACCTACCTTCTCCCATTCAGCTTAAGCCTGGTAAATATTCAGCTGAACTGAAGTGAGGCAAATTATCTTCCACTTTATTCCTTCACCATAAAGGAAGGTAGGGCTCTTGGGGGACAGAAAAAACAGGGTAGGGAGAAAGCAGGTTCAAAAGAAGGGGGTGCTGAATATGCCAGGGAGAAGATTTCACAGGAATCAGGGGAACATAGGATCAGAGACAGCAGTAACCAAGAAAAGAGTCGTGGCTGTGTACAAAGATTTAGCTACCAAGACCTTTATCAAGACAGTCATGACCCAAAAATATTTAAGACAGGTCCAATGTTTTCATTCGGGGATTATTTGTGATATAATTCAGGAAAAAAAAAACAAATTATCAAATAATATAACACACACACAAAAAAAATTTCTTTTTTTTTAAAATCCCACTTAGTAAAATAATCATACACACACACATATATAAACTCACACGCATGTGACTGAAGGGTATACATTAAGATAAAAAGGAAAGTTATCTCTTCACTTTGCTGATAAATTCCTTTGATGCACAAATCTTTAATTTTGATGAGATCTCATTTATCTGTTTTGTCTTTTTATCCTCATGCTTTTGATGTGATATCCATGAATTCATTGTCAAAAACTAGGTCTTGACACATTACTCTTCTGTTTTGTTCTAGGAACTTAATGGTTATTGTTCTTACATTTAGGTCTTTGATCCATTTTGAGTTAATGTTCATATATGGTATGAAGTATGGATCCAACTTCATTTTTTTGCATGTGGAGATCCAATTGTCCCAGACCATTTATTGAAGAGACTGTTCTTTCCTTACTGGATTGACTTAGCACCCTTGTTGAAAAACAATTGGCCATAGTTGTATGGATTTATTTGTGGGCTCTTAATTCTGTTCCATTGGTCTATGTGCCTATTATATCAGTACCAGACTGTTTTGGTTACAGTAGCTTTATAGTATGTTTTCAGATCAGGAAGTATGAGCCCTCCTACTTTATTCTTATTCCTCAATATTGTTTTGGCTTTTTGGGGTCCTTTGCAATTCCTTATAAATTTGAGGATTAGCTTTTCCATTTCTGCAAAGAAGGCTGTTGAAATTTTGATAGGGATTGCATTTAATTTATAGAGCCCTGGTGGTACAGTGGTTAACAGCTACAGCTACTAACCAAAAAGTCAGCAGTTTGAATCCACCAGCTGCTCCTTGGAAACCCTAGGTTTAACTACCGACGATGTTGAGCATCTTTTCGTGTGCTTATTGTCTATTAGTGTATCTTCATTGGTGAAGTATGCATTCAAGTCCTTTGCTCATTTTTAAATTGGGTTGTTTATCTTTTTGTTGTTGAGTTTTTTATATACTCTGGATATTAAATTCTTATCGGATATATGGTTCCCAAATATTTTCTCCCAATCTGTAGGTTGTCTTTTCTCAATCAATTACGAAAAGGCATTCAACAAAATCCAACACTCTTTCATGATAAAAACACAACAAACTATGAAGAGAAAGAAAATTCCTTAATAAGATAAAGGGCATTTATGAAAAACCCATAGCTAACATCATACTTAACGGTGACAGATTGAGAGCTTTCCTCCTAAGATCAGAAACAAGACAAGGATGTGCACTTTTACCACTGCTATTCAATATTGTACTAGTCAGAGCAATTAGGCAAGAAAAATATATTTTAGAATATCCAAATTGGTGAGGAAAAAGTAAAACTGTCCTTATTCACACTTGACATGACAGTATATATAGAAAAATCCAGAGAATCCACAAAATGCTACTAGAGCTAGTAAATGAATTCAGCAAAGCTGCAGAGTAGAAATGCCCCGTAGAGTTTCCAAAGAGGACCCGGTGGTTTTGAATTGCCGACGTTTTGGTTAGCAGTTGTAACGCTTGATCACTGCATCACCAGGTTTCCAAAATGATGCAACGGTTATAAAAAGCATTGTGGCAGTGCCTCAAAAAGTTAAACAGAACTCCCTTATGACCCAGAAATTCCACTTTTAGATATCTAGTCAAAAGAATTAAAAGCACGAATGCAAACAGATACTTGTACACCCATGCTCGTTGCAGCATTATTCACAAGACTTAAAAGGTGGAAACAACCCAAGTGTCCGTCAACAGCTAATGGATAAATAAAATGTGGTATATAATAATGAAATATTATTTAGCCATGGAAAGAAATATAGTTCTAATACATGTTACAACATGAACGAAACTTGAAAACTTTATGCTGAGTAAAATAAGTCAGACAAAAAATGACAAACATTGTTTGATTCCCCTGATATGCAGAAGTATCTAGAATAGGCAAATACATACAGACCAAAGTTCATTAGTGGCTACCTGGGGCAGGTGGGAGGGGGATGTGGGGAGGCATTGCTTAAGCCATATATTTTGTTAAGAGTTGTTGTTGTTAGGTGCCATCAAGTCAGTTCTGACTCATAGCGACCCTACACACAACAAAACGAAACACTGCCCGGTCCTGAGCCATCCTTACAATTGTTGTTATGCTTGAGTCCATTGTCGCAGCCACTGTGTCAATCTACCTCATTGAGGGTCTTCCTCTTTTATGCTGACCCTGTACTTTGCCAAGCATGATGTCCTTCTCCAGGGACTGATCCCTCCTGACAACACGTCCAAAGTATGTAAAACGCAGTCTCGCCATCCTTGCTTCTAAGGAGCATTCTGGTTGTACTTCTTCCAAGACAGATTTGTTCATTCTTCTGGCAGTCCATGGTGTACTCAATATTCTTTGCCAACACCACAATTCAAAGGTGTCAATTCTTCTTTGACCTTCCTTATTCATTGTTCAGCTTTCACATGCATATGATGCGATTGAAAATACTATGGCTTGGGACAGGAGCACCTTAATCTTCAAGGAGACATCTTTGCTCTTCAGCACTTTAAAGAGGTCCTTTGCAGCAGATTTACCGAATGCAATGCATCTTTTGATCTCTTGACTGCTGCTTCCATGGCTGTTGATTGTGGATCCAAGTAAAATGAAATCCTTGACAACTTCAGTCTTTCCTCTGTTTATCATGATGTTGCTCATTGGTCCAGTTGTGAGGATTTTTGTTTTCTTTATATTGAGGTGCAATCCATACTGAAGGCTGTGGTCTTTGATCTTCATTAGAAAGTGCTTCAAGTCCTCTTCACTTTCAGAAAGCAAGGATGTGTCATCTGCATAACGCAGGTTGTTAATAAGTCTTCCTCCAATCCTTTGATGTCCCATTCTTCATATAGTCCAGCTTCTCGGATTATTTGCTCAGCATACAGATTGAATAGGTATGGTGAAAGAACACAACCCTGATGCACACCTTTCCTGACTTTAAACCAGTCAGTATCCTCTTGTTCTGTCTGAACAACTGCCTCTTGATCTATGTAAAAGTTCGTCATGAGCACAATTAAGTGTTCTGGAATTCCCATTCTTCTCAATGTTATCCATAATTTGTTATGATCCACACAGTCGAATGCCTTTGCATAGTCAATAAAACACAGGTAAACATCCTTCTGGCATTCTCTGCTTTTAGCCAGGGTCCATCTGACATCAGCAATGATATCCCTGGTTCCACGTCCTCTTCTGAAACCAGCCTGAATTTCTGGCAGTTCCCTGTCAATATACTGCTGCAGCCGCTTTTGAATGATCTTCAGCAAAATTTTGCTTGCGTGTGATATTAATCATATTTTTCTATAATTTCCACATTCGGTTGGATCACCTTTCTTGGGAATAGGTATAAATATGGATCTCTTCCGGTCAGTTGGCCAGGAAGCTGTCTTCCATATTTCTTGGCATAGATGAGTGAGCATCTCCAGCCATGTATCTGTTTGTTGAAACATCTCAATTGATATTCCATCAATTCCTGGAGCCTTGTTTTTTGCCAATGCCTTCAGAGCAGCTCGGACATCTTCATTCAGTACCATTGGTTCCTGATCATATGCTACCTCTTCAAAGGGTTGAATATCGACTAATTCTTTTTGGTATAATGACTCTGTGTATTCCTTCCATCTTCTTTTGATGCTTCTCACGTCATTTAATATTTTCCCTATAGAATCCTTCACTATTGTAACTCGAGGCTTGAATTTTTTTTCTTTAGTTCTTTCAGCTTGAGAAACGCTGAGCGTGTTCTTCCCTTTTGGTTTCCCATCTCCAGCTCTTTGCAGATGTCATTATAATACTTTACTTTCTCTTCTCAAGCTGCGCTTTGAAATCTTCAGTTCTTTCACTTCATCAATTCTTCCTTTTGCTTCAGCGGCTCGACGTTTGAAAGCAAGCTTCAGAATCTCCTCCGACATCCACCTTCGTCTTTTCTTTCTTTCCTGTCTTTTCAGTGACCTCTTGCTTTCTTCATGGATGATGTCCTTGATGTCATTCCACAACTCCTCTGGTCTTCAGTCACTAGTGTTCAGTGCATCAAATCTATTCTTCAGATGGTCTCTAAATTCAGGTGGGATATACTCAAGGTCAAATTTTGGCTCTCGTGGACTTGCTCTGATTTTCTTCAGTTTCAGCTTGAACTTACATATGAGCAATTGATGGTTTGTTCCACTGTCGGCCCCTGGCCTTGTTCTGACTGATGATATTGAGCTTTTCCATCATCCCTTTCCACAGATGTAGTCAATTTGATTTCTGTGTGTTCCATCTGGTGAGGTCCATGTGTATAGTTGCTGTTTATACTGGTGAAAGAAGGTATTTGCAATGAAGAAGTGGTTGGCCTTGCAAAATTCTATCATTCAATCTCCAGCATTGTTTCTATCACCAAGGCCATATAAATATGCCACTGGTATTTCTTAAGAGTGGTAAGAAAATTTGGAAATGAATAGTGGTGATTGTTGCACAAAATGATGAATGTAGTAATAATGTCAGTAAATTGTACACATAAAAATGGTTGAAATGTTTAATTACTTATGTTTTACCACAATAATTTTTTTTTTTTTTTAATTCTGAAAGTGGATATGGAAGAAAGTGGTGGGACCATAGATGGTTGTTAATTTTCACTTTAGCTCACCTGTATTTTCCGGAATTTCAAACATGAACACATACTGTGTTTTTACAGAAATTACATGCACATTATGTTTTTTGCCAACCATGCAACCCCCGCACGCGTTATTTTCCTAAGTGTGCTATGTACATTATATATGTTAGTGCATTATTTACATGGGCATGTTATTTTGTGGAACTGTGGTATTGATTTGTAATAACATAGAGGGGCTTACAAATATAATATCACAATTGGCTATGTAGATAAGAGGTAGTTTCTTTGATTTGTAACTAACCTGTTCCTCTTTCCAATCCCCACTTTTTAGAGAGGAAATACATTAACTCTTCAACTATCTACTTTAAAACATAACTCAATCCATTGTGTTAAATAGTCCTATGAGAATATATGCTGTCCAGTATGATAACCACTAGCCACTTAGGACTATTTAATCTTAAATTTTAATTACTTAACTTTTCAGATTCAATTTCTCAGTGTCACTAGCCACATTTTAAGTGTCCAATAGCTTCATGTGGCTCAGGGCTACAGTTCTGGACATTTAGAACTTTTCCATCATGGCAGAAGGTTCTGTTGGACAGTGTGGCTATAGATAATGCTTAATCTCAGATTTCTCAGCCATCCAGCCTGCTCCCTGACTGGCTGGGGTCTGGATGAGGTCTGGATGGAGTTTGGATATGTGAAGAAAGGAGTGTGGCTTCTCTTCTTCCTGCCTTGGGCGGGCAGGGGCCTTGTGGCCTTGTCTGGCCTTTAGTGAGCCCAGGCTACCTTGAGCTTGGGGTCTTTCAGTAGTCTGCAGGTACCTGTGCAAATAACCCTCCCTCTGCTTTCTTATTTGTTCCACAGACACTGCCCTCAAGTCCACTAGGAAGCCTGAGGGGACAGGGAAAGTAAGCCAGCCTTGCTCACCCCACTGCCTTCTGTGACCTACTACATAAGTCTAGGCCATTGAGTCTCTGGAGTCCCCATCACTCCAGCCTCAACACCTCAGGAAACCAGAAGCTGTAGTCCACCTAGAAACTTTCCACAGCCATCTCTGATCTTTAGTCGGCAGGCCAGAAAGTTTTTCCAAGTCAGATGTATTGGGTAGACTATAATTTTCCCAGACTCTGCCCAAGAAGCAGGGAGAGGGCCCAACCCTTAGGCTTCCTGGCTGGTTTTAATACGCATCCTCCTCAGAAGTTTCAGGCCAAAGGGGGCAGGCGCAGGTGCCTGCCTCTCACTTCTTCACATTTTCCCTTTATCTCTCCCACCCACTTTCCTTCCTCCCACAGCATCTTGGAACTGGAAAGGGATGGGGTATTTGTTTGTTACACAGTGTTGTATGGCAAAATGGCAAGCCTGGTAACCTGCCTTCTCATTCCTAGTTAAGAAAGCAAGGCCTCCTAAGCCTTTTCTTCTACGTATTTTAGGGAGAAATTAAGGAATTTAGAAAATCCTTCCGCAAAACAATAGCTTGGCTTGCAAGATCATTGTTTTCCGGCAGTGTGCAATTTTATTTTCAGCATCAGGAGGAATTATTACTTACACTTTGGACTTTGCATCCTATATGCAAGATTTTTAATCTCCATACTCTCCCTTCGTGTTTTCCTACTCCATCCGCCCAGGAAGATGGATGCCCTGGGCTGACCAGGGTGAAGGTCGTTTCCCTAGAAAGGTAAACAGGTTTAAAATCATCACAACAGTTATAATAAAGGGGAGGGGGTAATTTTTAAATATTTTATCACAATTGTTAGCTTAGGCTAATCAGAAACCATCTTTAGAGGGGGTTAATTTCCAAAGTCACATTTCTGTATATAATTAAGAGGGCTGAAATGGATGTTGAGGAGTTGCATCGAAATCACTGCTAGCTCTGTGATCTTTGGTAAGTTGCTTTACCTGATTTGGGCTCACTTGCCTCATCTTTAAAATGGAAATAATAATAATAATGACTATCGTCTACTATTGTGAAAATTAAATGAAATTGAAGCACAATGTCTGCAACAGAGTTGACCCTTAGGAAATATCCCATAGCAGCGACACCATTAAACAGAGGATATCTGAAACCAGAGAGTAGTGGTAATAGTAATAAACTAGTTGCCGCCAGGTTAACTCCAACTCATGGCAACTCCATGTGTATCAGAGCAGAACTGGGTTCCATAGAGTTTTCAATGGCTGTCTTTCAGAAGTAGACTACCAGGTCTTTCTTCCAAGGGGTCTCTGGGTGGACTTGAACTTCCAACCTTTCAGTTAGGAGCTGAGCAAGTTAACTATTTGCACCACTCAGGGATTCCAGTAATAGTAATAGTGGTAGTTTAACTCTTACTTGTAGACTCAGGATTATGGTTTAAAATAATTTTAAGTGTGGAAAAGTGTAGCCATCAAAAAATGGTTTTATCTCTTAGAACTTCCAAAAGCAGTAGAATCGCAGGGATGACAGAAACCTTCCAGATCACTAACCTGACCCTCCACCAGATGTTTGAATCCATTGGTAGCAGTGACAAGTTGCTCTCCAACCTCTGCTTGGACATCTCCAGAAAAGAAGGACTCACTTTTTTCCTTTGAGTTCTAATTCTCTTCTTTATATTACGTATTAATATCATTCATTACAACTTCCCCCATTTGTTGTAAAAAAAAATTTTTGTGATCATTTAAATAACACAATGGCTTATAATGCAAAGTATTATAAAAGTTTGTAAAGTAAAAATTAAAGTCCCTCTGTTAATACTTCTCCAAATTTTACTACCCAGAAATAACCCCTCTCAACAATGGTTTTTCCATTTCATTTACTTAGACATTTTCTACTTAAATGCAAAGCTGTATATATATATACAGGAGCTCTGGTAGCACAGTGGTTAAGAGCTTGGCTGCTAACCAAAAGGTCGGCAGTTTGAATCCACCAGCTGCTCCTTGGAAACCCTACGGGGCAGTTTTACTCTGTCCTACAGGGTCACTGTGAGTCAGAAGTGACTCGATGGCAATGAGTTTGGTTTTGTTTATATATGTGTGTGTGTGTTTATATAAATGGGATCATACTCTATATTCTCTGCCACCAGCTTTTTAAAACATTGGTATTGTGCTGTGGACATATTCCCATATCTGACACATGGAGTTATTATATTACTGCATGAATGGGCCAGGATTAATCTAGTATGTTACTCATTGGTGAGCCTGTCACTGGCCCTTGTTTGGCCTTCTGGTGCCATTCTGAAGAGTTTTGGTAGTTTTCAAGCATTTAAAGTCAGCTACTGTGGCCCTCCTGAGTTAAACATCTCGTGTTCTTACATTGGTCCTCTTGTGATATGGTTCCAGATCCCTCCAAATGATGGAACTTCCCTGGGTCCTCAGACCCCAACAGCATGTTGGGTGCACAAGGGGAATACTCATTGGCAGGCAGCCAGATTCCCTCATCATTCATAGCTGGAGGACCATATAAAATTATCTTCTAAACTTGGACATTTTGAAAGTGGAAAGTTCACCAACTGGAAGGGATACCAAGAAACCAGACATAGACCAAGACCAGGACAAGCCAGAACGTTTTTGTGTGAGAATTAAAGTCAGCTCAAATTTTAAGGTTTTTTTTTTTTTCCAAACCACCTGCTTTTAAGCCAAGCTTCAAGGCTACAATTTATTCACTGGAGGCAAACTGACTTCCTTTAAGGGTAGATTTGATTTTTGAAAATAGTCACTCTTTATCAGATAGAGTAGAAATGATAGACTAAGTAATCTAACTTCTTTTACAGATGAAGAGTGAAGTCTGGAAATGTTATGAGATTTGTTTAAGGTCATTCAGTTAATTACTGACATTTTGCTTTTAAGGTAAAAACAAAAAGGTATTGGAGAAATGGAACCAAAACTCAAACCAGTACCTATAATGTGCCAGTCACTGTGCTAGGGTTTAAATACATACATATATATATATATATATATATATATATATATATATATATATATATATTTAATTCAATTAACATTAATTGAAGGAGCTCTGGTGGCACAGTGGTTAAAGCACTTGGCTGCTAACCAAATGGACCGGCAGTTCAAACCCACCAGCCACTCTGCAGGAGAAAGATGTGGCAGTCTGTTTCTGTAAAGATTTTAGCCTCAGAATCCCTATGGGGCAGTTCTACCCTATCCTATAGGGTTGCTGTGAATCAGAATCGACTTGAGGGCAATGGGTTTTGTTTTGGATTTTGGTAACATTAATTGAGCACCTACTATGTTCTAGACACTGTTATGTACTTGGAAGATCCTTGATCTTCAAATACTTCACCATTCTGTTGACTCATGGAAGCTACCAACAAATCACCAGGATCAATATTCTTATCTCCATTTTACATAGGAAGAAACAGAGACTCAGAAAAGCAAACTTATTTTCCCAATTCACATAGCGGATACGTGAGATAGCAGGATTCTGACCCCTGCATTCCATCCAGGAATCATGCCGCAGCCTATTGTTCCCTAGTATAGAGTTTGGCATTGGGAAGATTGGGGGACTTTCCTTTATTGGCACATAAAATGCCTATGAGACACAACAGAGGTGGTGGCAACCTACAAAACTCTTGCTACCACCAACTACACCCCTCAATAGGAATTGTCTACCCCTGAGAAAAGCCAGAGTCTATATAAAACACTCTAGATTACTGACAATTTTTATAACATACTACACAAAGACATATATAACATAACAACAACCAGCATTCCTAAGGGTCTGTGCAGCTGTGGTAAAATGATTAACACACTTGGCTGCTAACTGAAAGGTTGAAGGTTCAAGTCCACCCAGAGGCAGCTTAGAAGAAAGGCTTGGCAATCTACTGAACAATCAGCCATTGAAAACCTTATGGAGCACATTTCTACTGTGACATTCATGAGATCGTCTTAAGCTGGAATTGACTTGATAGCAACTGGTTTACTGTGTAGCTTTCTGAATGCTCTCACATCCATTTCACGTTTCACATGTCACACTGGATCTTTACAACAAACTTAGGAGATGGGCAGACAGGCCACTGAGGCTCAGGGCATGAAATGTCTTGCCTAAAATGCTGGAAGTGGTAGAGTGGAGCTGGCACACCATATTAGTTAGTCAGTGCTGCCATAACAAAACTTCCACATGTGGATGTCTTTAAAGGATAGGAATTTATTGTCTCACAGTTTTGAAGCCTAGAAGTCCAAATCAGGGTGTGGGCTGTATGGGAAGGTCATTCTCGTTGGTAGCCCTGGCCGCGCCTTGAGGTTCCTTGGTGTTACTTGGCATTTCTTGGCATCTGTCTTCCGTCTGTGTGTTTCTGTGTCTATCTGCTCTTTTTATAAGACATCATTTAAAAGTGATTAGGTTTAGGACCTTCCCTGGAGTCTGGTAATGACCTCATTAAAGTAACGAAAGAAACCTCCATCTCCGAATAGAGTCATATTTATAGGTACAGGGGTTAGGACTTCAACATGTCTTTTTGGGGGACGTAACTTAAAAAAAAAAAAAAAAAAATTTTTTTTTTTTTTAACTTAATCCGTAACACCAACCCATACCTTTTTTTTCTATTGTAATAGGTCAGCGATCTCAGGCTATCAGCAACTACAGTGTGAAAGATCCTTTAACAGGGACATGGAATCCTGTTAGGTTATTTTGTTAAATATAGTTCATGAAAGTGATGCTATTTTTTCTTATGGTTACTTTAGAAGGGATTTAAATTGTTCAATCCACTGATCCCAGGCTGCCGCTATAAGTTAAGCAAACTAGCAGCCTGTCTCGCATTTCCTTTCCTTGGTGTTTTCTTATCTGGCTCCTACCAACGGTTGTACCTGTCTGAGTGAGTGGGGTCAGGAAGTGGCACACAGTCTCTGTTTTTATTCCCTGGGTGGAAATTTTCTAATTATAGGTCACACCAAGAGTTTCCATCCTCCCCAGGTCACTTCACCCTGTTTATGTAACTTAATAAGCAAAGACCCAGGCCCTTTTTTTTTTTTTCTAAGACTTAAACCGTGAAGCTTTTAATGAGGAATCAAGCTCATTCCCTTATCTTTCTGACTAGTGAATAGCCGTCTGTTATCTGCTTAGTCTGTAGCTGAAATTACTATCTCCTCTCTGGAAGGGGTTTTACAGTCTGATTACACCTTAAACTTCCTGTGCAAGCAAGCCATCAGGAGAAGTAGGAACATTAACACTTCCCACCAAAAAATAGATTAAAACTCCAGCCTTCGCAGAATCAAGAGTTAGAAATGATGTATCACAGAATCATGAAACAAGTGTTAAAAATCCAAGTTGGTTCTAATTCTCTTCCTTATATGACATATTAATTTCACTCATTACAACTTTTTCCCACTTGTTCTTAAAAAGAGAAGAGTTTTTCATGATAGTGCAAATAACACAGCAGATCGTGATATAAAGTACTACAAAAATTTGTAAAATAAATAGTTAAAGTTCTCCTACTATACTTCACCAAATTCTACTTCGCCAGAGACAACCCTTCCTAAAAGGGGTATTCCCCTCAGATATTTTCTATTTAAATACTAAGTTTTATATAAAATCTTAGATATATATCGCTCTTTGGATGGGGCAGTTCTACTGTGTCCTATAGGGTTGCTATGCGTTGGAATTGACTCAACAGCAACGGGTATGTAAAACCTATACATATATGAGTGTGAGTATTTTTTTACATAAGTGAGATTATACTTTATATACCGTCCTACCCCCAGCTTTTTATATGCTGGATGTATTCCCGTGTCTGACACATGGATATATCGGGACGCCTGATGCAAGGAAGGGGTATAAAGGGGAATGAGATTTTAGACAATTCTTAAAGTTTGGAGAGCACCAACTGAGGACCAACAAATAAACATGTTTATTCTAATCATGTGGATATTTCTTCCTTCAGTTAACTGCCTAAAAAGAAATTCCAAAAGATATGCCATCTCAGCCTAGGAATCACTGGAAATGTGTCCAATAATAGCAGCTTTAAGCAAAACTCGAGCTGTAGCAATAAGACAATCATATAGAGCAAAATGAAAAAGAAGATCCTATTTTTAAAAGGTAAAAACACATTTTACACCAAATCTTTTAAGTTAAAAAAAAAAAAAAATGACTAGGAATATACTCTGTTCTCACTGGGTAAACAGAAATCTTTTTTGCAAAACACTCAACAAGGGAGGCTAGAAAGGAAATGTGAAAAAATCGGGATTTTGGTAAAAGACCCTGACCCTGAGGCTCCATGCTAATATTAACTATTATAAAATTAACCTTTTAATTATTCTCCAGGGTCTGTGGAACACACATAAGTGAAGGAAAACTAATTTATGAAACAGGCTGCCAAGTAGGGTCAAGGAAGGTGTTTGCTATTCAGGAAGTTTAAAAAACAGCACTGATGCAGGAATGGAGGGCCCAGAAAGAAGAGTCAACCTACCTCAGAAAAGTCACCGAGCTTTGCTAAAGCAGCAACAGTAGTAACCTTGTCACCAAAATTTTCTTATCTACCTCCTAATTGTAGTGACGATTAAATGAGGTTCTGTGTGGTACATTCCTAGCACAGAGCCTGGCACAAAATGATTGCCATCACCATCATTGTAATTATTCAAGAGTTCCCAAGCAATGTTCATTTAGGGGATACTTGAAACTAGTGTCTAACTTTTAGATTTCTGGGCCTCTTTTTTGTAAACCCATTCTCCATTTTGTTAAATGGAAAAATCTCACCCTACTCCCTCCACATAGATTTCAGTATGTTTCCCTCTGTAGATATATCCCTTCCTGTTGTTGTTAGTTACCAACTCACAAATTGGCCAGACTCATGGCAGCCCCATGCATAACGGAAAAAAAAAAAAAGCTGCCCAGTCCTGCATTAATGATCAGTTATGGATTGGACCATTGCGGTCCATAGGATTTTCACTGGCTGAATTTTAGAAGTAGATGCCAGTCCTTTCTTCCTAGTCCACCTTAGTCTGAAAGCTCTGCTAAACCTGTTCATCATCATAGCAACATGCAAGCCTCCACTGACAGACAGGTGGAAGCTGCACATGAGGTGCATTGGCTGGGAATCACACCCAGGTCTCATGCATGGGAGGGGAGAATACCACTGAATGAATTGCCATTACCCCATATCCCCACCTTAAAAATTCCTAAAAGGGGGTTGGGCAAGATGATGGAATAGACTGACATTTCCTGTCTTCCCTCTTACAACAAAGACCCAAAAAACAAGTGAACCGATTATATAGGAACTCTATACAGGAAACCTAGGAACCCTAATCATCAAAGACAAAGCTGAAAAATTGGACTGAGGAATGTGGAAGAAGAAAAAATTGCAGCAGAGAAGTACAGACCGCAAGGTTACCAGTGCCCTCCTAGCTGAGTCTGCACAGCACACACAGGCTGAGGCAAGCGCAACGTCCAAAGATGAGCCCCATCACTTCGGGTGCCACTAAGTAGCAGGGAATCTGCACACACCTACAGAACCAAGTAGGAGTGACATCAGACCTGCAAAAGTTAAGTGCAAGCATCTAACCTACTGCTCACGGGGGCAAAATAACCCCTCCCCCTCCCAGAGTTCCACAGCGGAGAATTACTTCCTTCCCCTCACCCACCTCCCACTCTGCTCTGCTCCAACACCAGTCTGGCAGTATTCAACAACTGTCATGCCCCTAAGCCAGGAACTCAGGGAGAGTCGGGAAGCCCTGCCCCTTTGCCCAGCCCCTGGCATAAGAACCCCCAGACTTGCAGTACCCTTCACCCTGCCTAGACCTTGTGGGCCAGTTCAACACCACATGCCCTCATTAGCATAAAACAGCAGAGCATACACCTGATGCTGAGATAAAATTCAAAAGACTAATATACAGAGCTCTCCAACAGATCAGGAAGGAGATCAGGCAAAACTCAGACCAAGCCAAGGAACACACAGACAAAGCAATAGAGGAATGCAGGAAAACAACACAAGAACAAAACAACAAAATTAACAGGCTGATAGTATTCACACAGAGACAGCAACTAGAAGTCCAGAAGATTAACAATAAAATTTCAGAATTGGACAACTCAGTAGGTTATAGGAGCAGAATTGAGGCAATGGAAGTCAGAATTAGTGAGACTGAAGATAAATCCTTTGTCACCAATTTATATTAGGAAAAATCAGAAAAAAGAATTAAAAAAAAATGAAAAAAAACCCAAGAATTATGTGGGACTCTTTTCTATCAAGAGAAAAACCTACGTATGATCAGAATACCAGGACTGGGGCGGGGGGAGAGGGTAGCAGAAAACACACAGAGAATTGTTGAAGATTTGATGACAGAAAACTTCCCTGATGTCATGAAAGATGAGAAGATAAGTATCCAAAAGCTCAATGAAACCCATACAGGGTAGATCCCAAAAGAAAGTCACCAAGACATGCCATAATCAAACTAGCCCAAACCAAAGACAAAGATAGAATCTTGAGAGCACCTATGGATAAACAAAAAGCCACCTACAAAGGAGAACCAATAAGACTAAGCTCTGACTACGCAGCAGAAATCATCATGCAGGCAAAAAGGCAATGGGTTGACATATACATAAAGCTTTGAAGAAAAAAATTGCCAGCCAAGAATTATATATCCAGCACAACTGTCTCTCAAATACAATGGCAAAATTAGGTCATTTCCAAATAAACAGAAGCAAAGGGGATTTGTAAAAAGCAAACCAAAACTACAAGAAATATTAAAAGGAGTCCTCCAGGTAGAGAATCAACAATTTCAGACAAAAATCCAAGACTAGAACATAGGAGAGATGAACCAGTTATCAACCCAGATAGGGAATCCACAAAAACAAATCAAAGCTAAAAGTCTGAAAATAGGGAACCAGAGACATCAATATGGAAACAATGACAACATCAAAACAAAAATAAAGACTAAACAGTGTATTCATAGAACTTTCATCTGGAGAAGTTAAGCTGATATCAAGAAATAAAAGATTGGTTTACACTTAGAAAAATAAAGGTAAATTTCAAGGTTACCACAAAAGAAGCTAACAAACCTACCCATCAAAATAAAACACAAAATCAACAATAACAAAAAAGATGAAAAGAAAATTAAGTGGAACAAAGAAATTGTCAACACCACACACACACACACACACAAAAATCAAAATGACAGCAGTAAACTCATACCTTTCGATAATGACACTGAATGTAAATGGACTAAATGCACCAATAAAGAGACAGAGAGTGGCAGAATGGATTAAAAAACATGATTCGTCTGTGTGCTGTCTACAAGAGACACACCTTAGACATAAAAGCACAAAAAACTAAAACTTAAAGGATGGAAAAAATATATCAAGCAAAAAAGGGCAGAAGTGGCAATATTAATCTCTGACAAAATAGACTTTAAATCAAAATCCACCACAAAGGATAAGGAAGGACACTATATAATGATTAAAGGGTCAATTTTTTTTTTTCATACCAAGAGGACATAACCATAATAAATACATATGCACCCAATGACAGGGCTCCAAAATGCATAAAACAAACTCTAATACTATGGAAAAGAGAAAAAGTTCCACAATAATAGTAATGTAGGAGACTTCAAAACATCACTTTTGGTGAAGGACAGAAAAACTAGAAAGAAACTCAGCAAAGATACAAAAGATCTAAATGCCACAATCAATCAATATAAAAAACCATCTACCCAACAGCAGCAAAGTATGTATTCTTTTCCAGTGCACATGGAACATTCTCCAGAACAGACAACATTTTAGGCCACAAAGCAAGCTTTAACAGAATCCAAAACATTGAAATATTACAAAGCAGCTTTTCTGACCATAATGCCATAAGAGTAGAAATCAATAAAAGAACCAGCAAAAAAAAAAAAATCAAATACATGGAAACTGAACAACACCTTGCTTAAAACTACTGGGTTATAGAAGAAATCAAGGATGGTGTCTTAGCTATCTGTTGTTGTTGTTAGGTGCTGTCATGAATTGAATTGTGTCCCCCCAAAAATATCTATCACCTTGGTTAGGCCATGATTCCCAGTATTGTGTGGTTGTCTTCCATTTTGATTGTAACTTTATGTTGAGAGGATTAGGGTGAAACTGTAACACCACCTTTACTCAGGTCACCTCCCTGATCCAAGGTAAAGGGAGTTTCCTTGGGGTGCGGACTGCACCACCTCTTTTATCTGAAGAGATAAAAGAAAGGGAAGCAAGCAGTGACTTGGGGACCGCATACCACCAAGAAAGCAGCACCAGGAGCAGAGCACGTCCTTTGGACCTGGGGTCCCTGCACCTGAGAAGCTCCTCGACCAGGGGAAGATTGAGGACAAGGACCTTCCTCCAGAGCTGACAGAGAGAGAAAGGCTTCACCTGAAGCCAATGCCCTGAATTTGGACTTGTAACCTACTAGGCTGTAAGAAAATAAACTTCTCTTTGTTAAAAACACCCACTTGTGGTAATTCTGTTATAGCAGCACTAGATAACTAAGAAAAGTGCAGCTGAGTCAGTTCTGACTCATAGCAATGAAACGAAACACTGCCCGGCTCTGTGCCATTCTTACAATCATTGTTATGCTTGAGCCCATTATTGCAACCACTCTGTCAATCCATCTTGTTGAGGGCCTTCCTCTTTTTCACTGGCCCTCTACTTTACCAAGCATGGTGTCCTTCTCCAGGGACTGATCGCTCCTGATAACATGTTCAAAGTATGTCAGATGTAATCTCACCATCCCTGCTTCTAAGGAGCATTCTGGTTGTCCTTTTTCCAAGGAAGATTTGTTTGTTCTTTTAACAGTCTTTGATCTATTGAATATTCTTTGCCAACACCACAGTTTGAAGGTGTCAATTCTTCAGTCTTCCTTACTCATAGTCCAGCTTTCACATGCATATGAGGCAATTGAAAACACCATGGCTTGAGTCAAGTGCACCTTAGTCTTCAAGGTGACATCTTTGCTTTTTATCACTTTAAAGAGGTCTTTTGTAGCAGACTTGCCCAATGCAATGCATCTTTTGATTTTTTGACAGCTGCTTCCATGCCTGTTGATTGTAGTTCCAAGTAAAATGAAATCCATGACAACTTCAATCTTTTCTCTATTTATCGTGATGTTGCTTTTTGGTCCAGTTGTGAGGATTTTTGTTTTCTTAGTCATCTAGTGCTGTTATAACAGATAAACCACAGGTGGATGGCTTCGACAAACAGAAATTTATTCTTTTACAGTCTCATAGGCTAGAAGTACAAATTCAGGGCGTCAGTGTTGACTCTGGAGAAAGGTTCTTGTCATCAATCTTTCTCTGGACTAGGAGCTTCTCAGCATAGGGACCCCAGCTCCAGAGGGCACACTATTCTCCTGGCTCTTGTTTCTGGGTGGTATGAGGTCCCCCTGTCTCACTGCTTTCTTCTCTCTTCTATATCTCAAAAGAGATGATTTAAGACAAAATCCAATCTTGTAGATTGAATCCTGCCTCACTAACATAACTGCCACTAATTCCACCTCATCAACATCAGTGAGATAGTATTTATAACACACAGGAAAATCACATCAGATGACAAAATGGTGGACAATCATAAAATACTGGGGATCCTGGCCTAGCCAAATTTATACACATATTTTGGGGGGACACGATTCAGTCCATGGCAGATGGAATAAAGAAATTCATAGAATCAAATGAGAATGAAAACCCATCTTACTAAAACCTTTGGGACACAGCAAAAGCTGTGCTTAGAGGTCAATTTATAGTAATAAATGCACACATCAAAAAGAAGAAAGGGCTAAAATCAAAACATTAACCCTACAACTTGAACAAATAGAAAGACAGCAGCAAAAGAAACCCTCAGACAGCAGAAGAAAGGAAATAATAAAGACCAGAGCAGAAATAAATGAAATAGAAAAACAATTGAGTCAACAGGATCAAAAGTTGGTTCTTTGAAAAGATCAACAAAATTGACAAATCACTGGCCAAACTGACAAAAGAAAAACAGGAAAAGAAGCAGATGACCTAAAAAGAAATGAGATAGGTGATTATCACAACAGACCAAAAGGAAATAAAAAGGATCATACAGAATACTATGAAAAATTGTACTCTAACAAATTGAAAACCTATGAAAAATTGCACTCTAAAATATTGAAAACCTAGAGGAAACGGGCAAATTTCTAGAAGCACACTACCTACCTAATCTAACACAAACAGAGATAGAAAAATTAAATAAACCCATAACAAAAGAAGAGATTGAAGAGGTTATAAAAAAAAAAAACTCACAACAACAAAAAAAAACCCTGGCCCTGACAGCTTCACTGGAGAACTTAGCCAAACATTCAGAGAAGAGTTAACACCAATACTACCAAAGATATTTCAGAGCACAGAACAGGAAAGAATAGCCAGCATAACCCTGACACCAAAACTAGATAAAGACACCACAAAAAAAGAAAATTACAGACCAATATCCCTCATGAACATAGACACAAAAATCCTCAACAAAATTCTAGCCATAGAATTAAACAGCATATCAAAAAGTAATCTATCATGACCAAGTAGAATTCATACCAGGTATGCAGGGACAGGCTGGGATGCAGGGATGGTTCAACATTAGAAAATCAATCAACGTAAACCATCACATAAAAAAACAAAAGATAAGAACCACATGATCTTACCAATCAAGATAGAAAAGGCATTTGACAAAGTCCAACACCTATTCCTGATAAAAACTCTCAGCAAAATAGGAATAAAAGGGAAACTCCCTGATATAATAAATGGCATTTATATAAAGCCAACAGCCAATAACATTCTTAATGGACAGAGGCTGAAAACATTCCCCTTGAGAATGGGAACCAGACAAGGATGCCCTTTATCACCATTCTTACACAATATTGTGCTAGAGGTCCTAGCCAGAGCAATAGGAAAGAAAAAGAAATAAAGGGCATCCAAATTGATAGGGAAGAAGTGAAAGTATCCCTATTTGCAGATGATGTGAACTTATACACAGAAAACTCCAAAGAATCCACAAGAAAAATACCGGAATTAATAGAAGATTTCAGCAAAGTATCAGGGAAGAAGATAAACATACAAAAATCAGTTGGATTCCTCTACACCAACAAAAAGAACTTCGAAAAAGAAATCACCAAATCCACACCATTTACAATAGCCTCCAAGAAGACAAAGTACATAGGAATAAATCTAACCGGAGAAGTAAAAAACTTATACAAAGAAAACTACAAAATACTACTGCAAGAAACAAAAAGAGATCTACATAAGTGGAAAAAGATATCTTGCTCATGGATAAGAAGACTCAACATTGTGAAAATGTCAATTCTATCCAACGTGACCTACAGATACAATGCAATCCTGATCCAAATTCCAATGGCATTTTTTAATGAGATAGAGAAACAAACCACCAACTTTATATGGAAAAGAAAGAGGCCCTGGATGAGTAAAGCATTACTGAAGAGGAAGAACAAAATGGGAGGCCTCATACTACCTGATATTAGAACCTATTATCCACCATAGTAGTCAAAACAGCCTGGGGCTGGTACAACAACAGACACGTAGACCAATGGAACAGAATTGAGAATCCAGACATAAATTCATCCACCTATGTGCTGCTATTTGACAACAGCCCAAAGTCCATTAAATGGGGAAAAGATGATCTCTTTAACAAATGGTACTGGATATCCATGGGTAAAAAAATGAAACAGGACCCATACCTCACACCATACAGAAAAACTAACTCAGAATGGATCAAAGACCTAAATATAAGATTTAAAACTGTAAAGATCGTGGAAGAAAAAATAGGGACAACACTAGGGACCCTAATACATGGCATAAACAGCATGCAAACCATAATTAACAATGCACAAATACCAGAAGAGAAACTAGATAACAGGGAGCCCCTAAAAATCAAACACTTATGCTGACTAATGACTTCACTCATAGAGTAAAAAGAGAAACCACAGACTGGCAAAAAAAATTTTGGCTACCACACATTTGATAAGGGTCTAATCTCTGAATTCTACGAGATACTGTAATACCTCAACAACAAAAAGACAAATAATCCAATTTAAAAAATGTGCAAAGGACATGAACAGACACTTCACCAAGATGACATTCAGGCAGCTGAGGAAATGCTCACGAGCATCAGCCATTAGAGAATTGCAAATCAAAACAACAATGAAATACCATCTCACCCCAACAAGGCTGGCACTAATCCAGAAAAACACCAAATAACAAATGTTGGAGAGGTTGTGGCAAGGCTGGAACTCTTATGCACTGCTGGTGGGAATGTAAAATGGTATAACCACTTTGGAAAATGATATGGTGCTTTCTTAAAAAGTTAGAAATAGAAATACCATATGATCCAGCAATCCCACTGCTAGGAATACATTCAAGAGAAATAAGAGCTGTCACACAAACAGACGTATGTGCACCCATGTTCACGACAGCAAAAAGATGGAAACAACCTAAATGCACATCAACAGATGAATGGATAAACAAATTATGGTACACACATACAATGGAATACTATGGAATAATAATGAATAATAATGAATCCAGAAAACATCTCACAACATCAATGAATTGTTTGAGACCTTTATTATAAGAACTCAAGAAAAGATTTAAACACAGAAAAAATAATTATTTGATGATTAAGAGGGTAGGGAGGAAGGAAGAGAGGAAATCACTAGACAGTAGACAAGGGTCAACTTCGGTAAGGGAAAGGACAACACACAATGCAAGGCAAGTCAACACAACTGGACCAAAGCAAAAGCAAAGAAGTTTCCTAGACACATCCAAACACTTTGAGCGACAGAGTAGCTGGGGCTGGGGCCTGGGGACCGTAGTTTTGGAGCACAACTAGGTCAGTTGGCATAACATAGTTTATAAAGAAATGCTCTACATCTCACTTTGGTGAGTAGTGTCTGGGGTCTTAAAAGCTTGCAAGTGACCATCTAAGATACATCTATTGGTTCCATCCCACTTGGAGCAAAGGAGAATGAAGAAAACCAGGCACAAGGAAATACTATCCCAAGGGACTAAAAGATCAAATGAACCGGAGATTTCACCAGCCTGAGACCTAAAGAACTAGATGGTGCCCAGCTACCACCCATGACCGCCCTGACAGGGAATACAACAGAGAGTCCCGGACAGAGCAGAGGAAAAATGTAAACAGAACTCAAATTCACGTAAAAGGAACAGGCTTAATGGTTTGACAGAGACTGGAGGAACCCCCGAAACCATGGCCCCTGGAAGCTCTGTTAACGTAGATCTGAAACCATTCTTTTGAAGCCCACTTTTCAGACAAAGATCAGACAGAACTATAAAATCAAAAGTGCGCCTGACCCAAGCCATGATGTTTTGAGTCGCATCATACACATGCAAAAGCTTCAGGACGAATAAGGAAGGCCAAAGAAGAATTGACACCTTTGAAATGTGGTGTTGGCAAAGAATATTGAATATACCACGGACTGCCAAAAGGACGAACAAATCTGTCTTAGAAGAAGTGCAACCATAATGCTCCTTAGAAGCAAGGATGGTGAGACTACGTCTCACATGCTTTGGACATATCATCAGGAGGGATCAGTCCCTGGAGAAGGACATCGGGCTTGGTAAAGAAGAGGGTCAATGAAAGAGAGGAAGACCCTCAATGAGACGGACTGACACACTGGCAACAACAAGTGGCTCAAGCATAGCAACGATTGTGAGATGGCGCAGGACAGGGCAGTGTTTCTTTCTGTTGTACATACAGTTGCTATGAACCGGGAACAGACTCAACGGCACCTAACAACAATAAAACAAAAAATAATACACGAGAGGAATGTACTTTCTAGTTCAATCAGACATACGAGACCAAATGGGCAGCTCCTGCCCAAAAGCAGGATGAAAAGGCAGGAAGGGACAGGAATGGAACAAATGGACACAGGGAACGTGGGGTGGAAAGGAAGAGGGTGCTATCACGTTATGGGAACAGCAATCAATGTCACAAAACAATACATATATAAACTTTTGAATGAGAAATTAGCTTGTGTTGTAAACTTTCACCTAAAACACAATAATACAAATTTTAAAAATTAAAAGTTAATTAATTAAAAATTCCTAAAGAGTCTATCTTCTGTGTAGGCTCATCAGGTTGAAGAATTGGTTGAATTTTATTTTTTGACATTTATATTGTAAAAATAATGCATTTTTTTAGTATTCAACACAATGTTAAGTACTTCCCAAACCCACGGCCATCATATCAAGTCGATTCCAACTCATAGCAACCCTGTAGGACAGAGTAGAACTGCCCCATAGAGTTTCCAAGGAGCGCCTGGCGGATTTGAACTGCCAACCCTGTGGTTAGCAGCCTTAGCACTTAACCACTACGCCACCAGGGTTTCCTAAGTATTTCATGTATTTGTATTATGTTATATTATATTACTTAATATATTATCAAATTGAATATGCCTTTCCCAAGCATACACAGCTACTTTCTTCTCTCCTCAAAGGCCCTAACCAAGCCCTTCGTAAAAATGACTGTTTTAGAGTTTAGTCCAGGGGAATTATCTCTTTTCCAATACATAGTCCAGGATGGTTTTCTGAAGGAAGCAGGACTTCAGAAGTTTTATGAATTCCTGAGGGGAGGAGGTTTATGAATTTGTGAACTGATGTAAGAAAACATTCAGGGACATAAAGCTAATGTGGAGAAAAATTGGAGGGAGAAGACTATTCGACTGATTCGATAGATGGGTAAAAATAAATACGATGCTCCTTTGTTCCCCAATGAAGAGAAAGTTGTTTGTCTGCTGGCCCATCAGAGCTATAAAACTGAATGAATTTGGATATACTTTAATGTAATCACCAGGACTACCACCAGCCCATACGGTGCTTTCAGGCATATTAGAAAAAGGCTTTCCTTTTCCAAGGCACTTTACTTTCATCTTCTGAAAAATCATTGTAATATACTAATATTTAAAACAAACAAACAAAAAAAGAAACTTAATTTCCATCTGCTTTAAAATTGTCATATAGATTTTACAAACCTATGACGTCTATGATGTGAATGACACTCCTTAGAAGTTCTTTTGTCGAGTCTTCAACTTGCTCAAATTCCTCCCCTGGGAATCACTTATTTAAGCCCATTATTCAAACCGTGAAGTTTTATGCATGGCTTCATCCAGCTCAGTCCTGACACATAGTACATCCTCAATATATATCAATTGAATGAATGAATGATGAATGAATGAAATGACCCCTCAACATAAGTATCTACTGCAAAAGAAAAATTAAGTGGAAAATAAATACAGCTAATGTATCCTGAGCATTAGGCTCTCTGCGAAGCACGTGTGTACATTCTCAGTTCTATTACTGTCCATATCCCAGAGGCTTAAAGAGGTTAAGTAACTTGCTAAAGTCACTCAGCTAGTGAGTGTGTTTCGGACCACGTGATTGGCATGATCACATTCCTAGCCAGGTCAGTCTGTATCTGTACTGCTCCAAGGAGCCACTATACCTACTGGAAACACAAGCAGTTCCTCGTGTGGTCAGTCTTATGGGAGAGAGGGCATGGGAAGTCCTGTGGTCTGACTTTCTTTTTCTGTCTGTAGAGGCAAAGCCGCCATCTTCATATAACTCAGGCCACTAGGTCATACAACATTCTGGTCTTGGCCAGCATCCTCAAGACTCACCTTTGAAATCAGTTAGCAGCAGCCCATTCAGCTACAGGGTAACAGGCCCATTAGTCACCTGTAGGTGCAATGCCTGGAAATCCCTGGGTGGCGCAAATGGTTAAGCCCTTGATTACTACCTGAAAGGTGGGGGATTCGAATCCACGCAGAGGTGCCTCAGAAGAAAGGTCTGGCAAAGAAACTTCTGAAAGATCACAACCATTAAAAACCTTATGGAGCACAGCTCTATTCAGACACACATGGGGTCACCCTGAATGGGAATCTACCTGATAGCAACTAGTTTGGGAATTTTTCGGTTTATAGCACATTCTGAAACGTTCTTGCCACTAGATGGCACCAAAGTTCAAATGTCACAGAATTCTTTAGAGCACTTCTCCTGCCGTGTTTTAAATACGATAATAATAACAACAGTAACCATAATAGCAGCATTATTAAGCACTTACTATGTGTCAGGTGGGAGTCCTTGGGGGGTGCAAATGGTTAACACACTTGGCTGCTAACTGAAAGGTTGGAGGTTCAAATCCACACAGAGGTGCCTCAGAAGAAAGGCCCGGCAATCTCCAAAAAAAAAAATCAGCCATTGAAAACCCTATGGAGCACATTTCTACTCTGACACGTATGGGATCTCCATGAATCAGAGTTGATTCAACAACAACTTGCATGTGCCAAGTACTCTTTCAAGATCTTTACATGAATTATCTCATGTAACCTTCACAACAACCCCATTGGATAAATTCATTATTATCTCCATTTTACAGATGAAAACACTGAGATTTAGAGAGTCAAGTAGCTTGACCAAGGTAACACAGCTAGTGAGAGGCAGAGCAAAAATTTTAACCCAAGCTACCAGACTCCACAGACCAATGGTCTTATCCACTCCACTGCTCTGTTTCTTCCTATGCTGTCATTGTCCTTCTACTTTGCTGCTGAGCATGTGTTCTATATCACAACAGTATACTTTGAAACTCCTTCTGGAAAATCTTCTGCCAAGGGAGAGAAAGAACAACCCTATTCAGGCCATTATAAGCACGTCTGGCAAAAGTCAAGATTCAGTTGTACTGGTGCTATTTGTTCAAGGGCACAACCTCAAAAGAACATCTTTAAGGTGGTAAAGAAATAGGTCACAGCCTGTGGCGCATGCAGTGAAGCAAGGTCAGCTAGATCTGCTGTAATGTCTCGGATGTTAGAAACAGCCCCCTAGGCGGATGACCTGAGGCCGTGCCTATCAGGATCTAGAGCATGTGCTTAGCATCTCCAGCCTGTTACTGCACTGTTCAAATGGGAAAATAACACATGCCCTGGCCTCATTACTCTGTGAAAGTAAAAGCATTCTCTGCTGTTACTGTTTAACAGAAAGTACAGAATAATATCATTATAACTCTTCTCTCTCCTTATCACTTCAGCAAAAAAGTTGGTGTTCAAATCCACCAGCCACTTCATGGGAGAAAGATGTGGCAGTCTGCTTCCATAAATATTACAGCCTTCGAAACTCTCTGGGACAGTTCTACTCTGTCCAATAGGGTTGCTATGAGTCGGAATCAACTCTACAGCAACAGGTTGACTTTCTCACTGCCCTTCCTGCCCCCAGTATATTCTTTCTACCACCCAAGTCTATTTCCAGAAAACTGTCCTTAAATCACAAGGGTTACTATGGGTTAGAATCGACTCGAGAGCAACAGGTTTTTTTTTTTTTTAACCAGACTGATCCCTTCTTAAAAAATTTCATTGCTCCCCTACTGCAGCCCTTGACTATATCACCAATTCCAAACATGGTGGCCAAGGCCTTCCACCACCAGTTCCAACCTGCCTTTCTTTCCTAACTCAGTCCTTTCCTTCATCTTATACCCCAGGTAGACCAAATCCTTTGATATCCTCAAGCATTCTCCTTATATCCTTGATTCTGTGTCTCTCTTGGCTATTCTCTCCAGTTGTCTGTGGTGTGAGCTGTGCAACATCATAGCCCTCAGCCTTTGATGAAAGTTGCTGATCTTTGAGGAACAACTCACCTGGCATACATTGGCCGAGGGGTGGACACATGACCCAAGCCAGACCAGTCAAATCCGCTCACTTCCAAATGTGAACATTGAAAGGAATCATCCAACCCAATAATGTTAAAGTTGACACACTCTTATAGGTGACATCCTGAAGAAAAAATTGCCACCAGTCCCTGCTATTCGATCCACAATTTGTGTTCCTTTAGAGGTCCAGCTTTTCCTGCAAATCAGGAGCTACCTTCATAATCTCCCAATAGATTTCTTCTCTCTCTCTCTCTCTTTTTATTTCTCTTCAAATAGCCAGAGTCCCTCTCTGTTGGTTGCAGTCACTAAACAGGCCTTCAAGATTCAGTACGAATGGCAACTACCTCGTGAAGCCTCTTTTCAGGAACATCATACAGCAGTTGTTTGTGTGTATTTTTCTTTTCTGTCTAGATTGCTAACTCCCTAAAGGACAGACCCTGGGACTTGCTCATCCTTATATACCTGTAAGTCCCTAGTATAGTGTCTGGCAAATTGTTGTTTCTTGGTAAAAACAGTGCAACCCGTGACAGTCAGAACTTGACAGGACTGTGTGGTTTTTCTAGGTCTTGCAAGTTTTCTTCCTTTGACAGGGTGCAGTCTTACCAATTTCCTATTGCTCCTTTTAATGGAAAATATCTGAGTTTTCCCTGTCTGACAGATTTCTGCCTTACACAGGTTCTGGCTTTTGCAGGTTTTACTGAATTGGTTAGCTTGAATGGCAAGCCATTTAAGGAGCAAAGTTTAAAGCAACATAGGATTTGGCAGTATCTTAACTTTGTACTCTGTAGTGTTCACGCATGTTGTTACCTAAACAAATACGTTTTACTACAGGAATCATCTATCCAAATTCTACCACCATTATCACATTTTCAAGAAAGCCCAAGGGCTACAGTGAATTTCAGAGTGCTCCTCAGATCCAGAGCCTTCCAACTCTTGCCCTGCTTCCCCTCCCTGCTTAAATGTCAAGCCTCTGGCAGCTGTCATCATCGGATCCCAAACAAAACATGGGAAAAACAATGGGAAGTGTGACAATTGCCTAAGTTTTTTTTTTTTTTTAAGCTTTCACAGGAAGAGCTTGACTACGGGAGAAATCTATGTTTAGACTGTTGTCTTTTGTATTTAGTTCAGTAAACTGCATTTCAAGGCTTCTAGGATGCAAGTTATACTCGTTATATGCACAAACAATTCCCCCTTTGACATGATTTTCATGTCGGAATGATGAAAGGTAACCAAAAATTGAGAACTGTTATAAAACTTGTTATAAAACTTGTTACCTGACCCCACGGTTAATGTAAAACTTTAACTGAGTGCAATTGAGCTGTTTATTGAAGCATATAAGCACTATCAAGCCAAACATGTTTTTCATTATCTCTATCATGAAAAGATGCTACTTTTCCACACCAGATTTGAGATCACTTTGAAGCAAGGGAGCGACAGAGGATAAAAGAGGAAGAAGCAAAGACAACAGCAAGATTCCTAAGTCAACTGCCCTATCCACCAAGAAATCTGCTAACTGGGGTAAGCTTGCTGGCAGGAGCCATCTTGGAGAAATGCAGGAAAGTTTTAGATCTACTGTATATCCACTAAATTAGGCACCTTTGCTCTATGTTCTTTGACTTGGCTCACTTCCAGTAATTAATTTCTGAACATCCATCTTAATAAAAATAAAAAACCATTACCAAAATATTGTTCCCAAGAGAAAAATTTCAAGTATTTTCTCCCTCCACATCCTGTACTTCCTGAGATTATCACTTAACACAGCAAATGGTAAAGTTGAACTCGACCTATGCTTCTAGAGTAAAAAACAGGAGACAACATGGCACTATAGACAGAAGCACCATGCTGTCCCTCTATAACAAAGACCCAAAAAACTAATTAAAACAGAAACGAACGTCTCTGCTGGAACCCTAAGCATCAAATGAAGGGATAAATAAATCAACCAATCACAAAATGGAATAAGAATTATTAAAGGGAGTTGTTTGGTTAGAGAACAAACAACATCAGACAACAGCCTCAATCTAGGATGCAAGACTGCATCAGCCAGATAACAACCTAGGTAACAAACTCTCAAGGATTAATCAAAACTAAAAGATTTATGACAAGGAACCAGAGAGGTTAATCTGTAAATGACAGCAATGTCAGAACAATAAAAGAGGGAATAAACAGTGAAGGTGTAGAACTTTCAAACAGAGAGGAAGTCAAGATGACATCAAGTAATAAAAGACTGGTTCAAACTTAGAAAGATAGGAGTATATTTCAAGGTAACGACAAAGAAAGTTAACAAACCTACTCATCAAAATAAAGGAAAAAAATAAAGTCTCAGTAAACACTAATTCTCCAAAAATGAAAGAAAAGAAAAAAAAGAATTCACAAACAAAAGGAATTTAGCTGAGGAGAGTAAGAGGAACAAAGAAAACGTCACCACCACAAAAAAAGAACTACAAATTGACAGCAATAAATTCAAACCCATCAATAATCACACTGAACAAAAATGTCTTAAATGCACCCATAAAGAGACAGAGAACAACAGAATGGATAAAAAAAAAAAAAAAAAAGACCAATCAATATGCTGTCTATAATAGACACACCTTAGAAACAGAGAAAAAATATATTAAAAATCAACAGGTGGGAAAAAAATATATCAAGCAAACAGGTACAAAAAAGAGCAGGAGTGGCAAGAGTAATCTCAGACAAAATAGACTTTAAAACAAAATCCACCACAAAAGACGTGCATTATATAGAGATTAAAGGGAAAATCCACCATGAAGACATAACCATAATAAATATCTATGCACCCAACGACAGGGCTCCAAAATACATAAAACAAACTCTAACAGCACTGAAAAGAGAAACGACAGTTCCACAATAATAGTGGGAGACTTCAACACATCACTCCCGATAAAGGACAGAACACCTAGAAAGAAATTCAACAAAGATACAGAAGATCTAAAGGCCACAGCAATCAACTTGACCTCATAGACAAATATAGAACACTCTACCCAACGGCAGCAAAGTGAACAGTTTTTTCCAACACACATGGAACATCCTTCAGAATAGACCACATCTTAGGTCACAAAACAACCCACAACAAAATCAAAAAGATTGAGATAAACAAAGTATCTCCTCTGATCACAGTGCCATAAAAGTAGAAATTAGTAACAGGAAGAGCGAGGAAAAAAAAAATCATATACATGGAAACTGAGTAACACCCTGCTTAAAAACCACTGGGTAACAGGAGAAATCAAAGATAGAATCAAAAAATTCCTAGAATCAAACGAGAATGAGAACGCATCATACAAAAACCTTTGGAACACAGCAAAGGCAGACCTCAGTGGTCAATTTATAGCAATAGATGCACATATCAAAAAAGAGACTAAATCAAAACATTAACTACACAACTTGAACAAGTAGAAAGAGAACATCAAAAGAAGCTCACAGCCACCAGAAGAAAGGAAATAATAAAGATCAGAGCAGAAATAAATGAAATAGAGAATAGAAAAACAATAGAAACAATCATCAAAACCAAAAGTTGATTCTATGAAAAGATGACCAAAATCGACAAACCAATGGCCAAAGTGACAAAAGATAAATGGGAGAGTATTCAAATAATCCAAATAAGAAATAAAATGGGGGACATCATAACAGACCCAACTGAAATAAAAAGGATCATAACAGAGAAAAAAAAAAAAAATTTTTTTTTTTTTTTTTACAGAGTACTATGAAAAACTATACTTCAACAAATTTGAAAACCTAGAGGGAATGGACAAAGTTCTAGAAACCCACTACCTACCCAAACTAACACAAACTAAAGTTGAAAATCTGAACAGACCCATAACAAGGGAAGAGATTGAAAAGGTAACAATAAAAAAAAAAAAAAAACTCCCCCCCATGCACCCCAGAAAAGCCCTGGCCCAGATTGCTTCAATGGAGAATTCTACCAAACATTCAGAGAAGAGCTTACACCAGTACTACTCAAGCTATTTCAGAACATAGAAAAGGAAGGAATACTTCCAAATTCATTCTATGAAGCCAGCATAAGCCCGAAACCAAAACCAGGCAAAGACACCACAAAAAAAAAGAAAAGAAAAGAAAAGAAAATTCCAACCAATATCTCTCATGAATATAGACAGAAAAATCCTCAACAAAATTCTAGTCAATAGAATTCAGCATCATATCAAAAAACAAAATACACCATGACCAAGTAGGATTTATTTTTTAGGTATTTAAGGATGGTTCAACATAGAAAATCAACCAATGTAACCCACCACATAAATAAAAAAGAATCACATGACCATCTCAATTGACACAGAAAAAGCACTCAGCAAAATCCAACACCTGTGCTTGATAAAACTCTCAAAAAAATAGGTATAGAAAGGAAATTCCTCAAAGTAATAAAGGGCATCCATACAAAACCAACAGCCAACATAATTCTTAATGAACAGAGGCTGAAAACATTCCCCTTGAGAACAGGAACAAGACAAGGATGCCCTTTATCACCACTCCTATTAACACTGTGCTGGAAGCCCTAACTAGAGCAATAAGGCAAGAAAAAGAAATAAATGGCATCGAAATTACTAAGGAAGAAGTAAAATTGTCCCTATTTGCAGATGATATGATACTATACATACCCAGTACTGTCAAGTCGATCCCAACTCATAGCGACCCTATAGGGCAGAGCAGAACTGCCCCGTAGAGTTTCCAAGGAGCGCCTGGCAGATTCGAACAGCTGACCTTCATGGTTTGCAGCCATAGCACTTAACCACTACGCCACCAGGGTTTCCATAGAAAACCCAAAAGGCTCCAGGAGAAAATTACTGGAACTAGTAGAAAGATTCAGCAGAGTAGAAGGACACAAGATAAACATAAAAAAAATCAGTTGGATTTCTATACACCAATAAAGAGAACTACAAAAAGGAAATCAGGAAAAAAATACCATTTACAATAGCCCCTCAAAAGAGAAAATACTTAGGAATAAATCTAACCAAGGATGTAAAATGCCTATACAAAGAAAACTATAAAACACTACTATGAGAAACCGAAAGAGACCTACATAAATGGAAAAACATACCATGCTCATGAATAGGAAGACTCAACATTGTAAAAATGTCAATTCTACCCAAAGCAATCTACGAATACAATGCAATCCTTTTCCAAATACCTGCAGCATTCTTTTTTTTTATTATTATTAACTTTTATTGAGCTTCAAGTGAACGTTTACAAATCAAGTCAGTCTGTCACATATACGTTTATATACATCTTACTCCTTACTCCCACTTGCTCTCCCCCTAATGAGTCAGCCCTTCCAGTCTCTCCTTTCGTGAAAACTTTGCCAGCCTCCAACTCTCTCTATCCTCCCATCCCCCCTCCAGACAGGAGATGCCAGCACAGTCTCAAGTGTCCACCTGATATAATTAGCTCACTCTTCATCAGCATCTCTCTCCCACCCACTGTCCAGTCCGTTTCATGTCTGATGAATTGTCTTCGGGGATGGTTCCCGTCCTGTGCCAACAGAAGGTTTGGGGACCATGACCGCCAGGATTCCTCTAGTCACAGCCAGACCATTAAGTCTGGTCTTTTTATGAGAATTTGGGGTCTGCATCCCACTGATCTCCTGCTCCCTCAGGGGTTCTCTATTGTGCTCTCTGTGGGGGCAGTCATCGATTGTGGCTGGGCACCAACTAGTTCGTCTGGTCTCAGGATAATGTAGGTCTCTGGTTCATGTGGCCCTTTCTGTCTCTTGGGCTCTTAGTTGTTGTGTGACCTTGATGTTCTTCATTCTCCTTTGCTCCAGGTGGGTTGAGACCAATTGATGCATCTTAGATGGCCGCTTGTTAGCATTTAAGACCCCAGACGCCACATTTCAAAGTGGGATACCTGCAGCATTCTTTAAAGAGATGGAAAAACAAATCATTAAATGGAAAGAAAAGAGGCCCCAGATAAGTAAAGCAGTATTGAAGAGAAGAATAAAGTAGGAAGACTTGCACTACCTAACCTCAGAACCTACTATACAGTTAATGTAGTCAAAACAGCCTGGTACTGATACAAAGACAGACACATTGACCAATTGAACAGAATTGAGAACCAAGATGTAAATCCATCCACCTACAGTCACCTGATTTTCAACAAATGAGGAAAAGGCGGTCTTTTTAACAAATAGTGCTGGCAAAACTGGATGTCCATCTCCAAAAAAAATTAAACAGGATTCATATCTCACACCATACACAAAAACTAATTCAAAAGGGATCAAAGATCTAAATATAAAATGCAAAACAATAAAGATCATAGGAGAAAAAATACGGTCAACACTAAAGGCCCTAAAATACAACATTAACAGGATACAAGCCATAACTAACAACACACAAACACCAGAAGACAGGCTAGATATCTGGGATCTTCTAAAAATTAAACACTAATTCTCATCCAAAGACTTCACCAAAAGAGTAAAAAGAGAAACTATAGACTGGGAAAAATTTTTTGGCTATGACAAATCCAACAAAGGTCTAATCTCTAAAATCTACAGGAACATCCAACACCTCTACAACAAAAAGACAAATAACCCAATCAAAAAATGGGCAAAGGGCCTGACAAGGAACACAACAGAGAATGGCTGATAGACCAGAAGAAGAGTGGGATGCAGACCTTTAATTCTCGTAAAAAGACCAGACTTACTGGTCTGACTGTTAGCCTAAGACTGGAACCATTCCCAAAGCCAACTCTTCAGACAGGGATTGGACTGGACTATAAGACAGAAAATGATACTGGAAGGAGCAAGCTTCTTGGCTCAAATAGACACATTAGACTATGTGGGCAGCTACTGTCTGAAGGTGAGGTGAGAAGGCAGAGGCAGACAGAGCTGGTTGGATGGACACGGGGAATACAGGGTGGAGAGAAGGAGTGTGCTGTCTCATCGGGGGAGAGCAGCTAGGAGTACACAGCAAGATGTATATAAGTTTTCGTATGAGACTTGATTTGTAAACTTTCTCTTAAAGCACACACACACAAAAAAAAGGGCAACAGAAATGAACAGACATTTCACCAAAGAAGACATTCAGGTGGCTAGCAGACACATGAGGAAATGCTCACTATCACTAGTCATTAGAGAAATGCAAATCAAAACCACAGTGAGATACCATCTCACCCCAACATTTCTGGCACAGATCAAAAAAGAAAAAAGGAAATAACAAATGTTGGAGAGGCTGCGGGGAGACTGGAACTCTTGTGTACTGCTGGTGGGAATGGAAAATGATACAAACATTTTGGAAAACGATATGTCACTTCCTTAAAAAGTTAGAAATAGAAATACCATATGATCCAGCAATCCCATTCTTAGGAATATATCCCAGAGAAATAAAAGCCATCACACGAATAGACCTATGCACACCCATTTTTATTGCAGCATTGTTCACAATATCAAAAAGATGGAAACAACCTAGATGCCCATCAACAGATGAATGGAGAAACCAATTATGGTACATACACACAATGGAATACGATGCAACAATAAAGAACGAAGATAAATCTGTGAAGCATCTCACAACATGGATGAACCTGGAGGGCATTATGCTGAGTGAAATAAGTGAATCACAAAAGGACAAATATTGTATGTGACCACTGCTATAAAAAATCATGAAAAGGTTTACACAAAAAAAGAAAAAATCTTTGATAATTACGAGGGAGGGCAAGGGTGGAGATGAAAAACACTACATAGGCAATAAACTAGTGATAGCTTTGGTGAAGGGTAATACAGTACACAGTTCTAGGGAAGCCAGCACAACTTGTCCAAGGCAAGGTTATGGAAGCTTCATAGACACAGCCAGACTCCCTGAAGGACCAAATTACTGGGCTGAAGGCTGTGGGGACCATGGTCTCGGGGAATACATAGCTTATTTGAAACAATATTTTTTATGAAGAAAATGTTCTACTTTGGTGAGTAATGTCTGAGGTCTTAGAAACTTGTGAGCCGCCATCTAAGATACCCCACTGGTCTCACTCAGTCTGAAGAAAGGGAGAATGAAAAAAAACAAAGACACAAGGGAAAGATTCATCCACAGGACTAATAGACCACGACTACCACAGACTTCACTGGACTGAGTACAGCACAACTAGCTGGTGCCCAGCTACCACCACCGACTGCTCTGACAGAGATCACAATAAGAAGGTCCTGGACAGAGCTGGAGAAGAAGGTAGAACAAAATTCTAACTCACAAAAAGAAAAAAAAAAACAGACTTACTGGTCTGAGAGAGATGTGAAAAACTCTGAGAGTATGGCCTCTGGACATAACTCTGTACTGAAGTCATTCCTGAGGTTCACCCTTCAGCCAAAGATTAGACAGGCCCATAAAACAAAAGGAGACTAAATGACACCAGTCCAGGGACAAGGACTAGACGGCAGGAGGAGACAGGAAAGTTGGTAATAGAGAACCCAAGGTTGAGAAGAGGAGAGTGTTGACATGTCGTGGGCTTGGCAACCAATGCCAGAAAACAATATGTGTATTAATTGTTCAATGAGAAACTAGTTTGCTCTGTAAAGCTTCACCTAAATTAAAATTTTTTTTTAAAAGAACAAAAAACAAGGACCTTATCCACTTATGAAAATAAAATGTATATTCCAGAAGGATGGAGTACATGTACTTTTCCTGATCCCTCCCACTAAGTACAGCTAAAAACCCTGGACGTTATGTATAAAACAAATATAAGAAAACTCTGAAAGGTGGAAGGAAAAAGGCAGAACAGCTCAGTACCTTAGGAACCAAGGAATGACACCGTGGTGAGCTCAGGCTTGGAACTGAAGTTCGGACTTGAAACTGAAGAAGCCAGCAACCTGGAAATGTCAATGTATGCATGCCAAAAGAGCCCGACAAAAGCCTACTCTCTCTAGCCATGGAACCAGGAAAGGAGTAACCTAGCAAGGCAGAAAACTTTTAGACAATAACTGTTCTTCTACCCTAGTCAAATACACAGAAAACCTGTGCCTTACCCCCACCCACACCAGCAAAGGCTGAGTGGGAGCCTAGACTTCCTTCCTCATGAGGCTGTAATAAGGTGATCCATACAAAAAGCCAAGTTGGGGGCCAGAACTTTCATCCCCACCATCTGTTAATGAGTTACTATACCCATGGTATCAGTGGAGACCACGTGAGAAACTGGATTTTCACCCCCACCTTGCAGTAACAAGATGCCTCCCTCCCTCCCTGCTGGGATGGTATCAGAAGAGGCCTAGTAAAGAGTCAGGTCTTCCACCATGGTCAAACAGCAACAAGGCCACACCTACCACATTATCAGTGGACACCATCTGGGAAGCCAAAACTCCCACCTCCACTGACAGCAACAAGAAAGACCCCTATTGGGTGTCAACAGAGGCCATGCGGGGAACCTAGACTTCTATCTCCAGCTAGTGTGACCTCCTTCTGCTGGAGCAGTGTCAGAGAAATCCAACTAAAACAGAAGGTTTAAATAAGATCCACAGTCTCATAACATAATATGAAAATGTGAAGATTTCAATCTAAAATCATTCATCCTGCAAAGAACCAGGAATATTTCAAACTGAATGAAAACAGGCAATCAATAGTTTTCAACACCTAGACAACAAGGTGTTAAAATGATCTGACAAAGATTTTAAAACAGCCATGATAAAAATGCTTCAACAAGCAATTTCAAACATGCTTGACACAAATGGAAACATATAAAACCTCAGCAAAGATATAAAGAAGAATGAAATGGAAATTTTAGAAAAGAAAAATACAGTAACAGAAATAAATAGCTCAGTGGATTGGTTCAATAGCAGAATGAAAAGGACAGAGAAAAGAATCAGTGACTGAAAGATAGAACCTTAGAAACTGCCCAATCTGAACAACAGAGAGAAAGTAGACTGGAAAAAATACTAACTGAACCTCAGGGACCTGTGTGGCAATAACAGAAGAGCTAACATTTGTGTCATCGGCATGCCAGAGGAGAGGATAAAGAAGAGAGGCTAAAAAAGTACTCAAAGAAATAATGGCTGAAAGCTTTTCAAACTGGGGAAGATATATAAACCTACAGATTCAAGAAGCTGAGATTCAAGAACCTCAAACAGGGCAAACCCAAAGAAATCCATAATTAAACTTCTGAAAATTAAAGACAAGGAAAAATTCTTGAGACCATCAAGATAAAAAAACATACATATAGTGGAAAAACAATTCAAATGACAGAGGATTTTTCATGAGAAACCACTGAGGCCAGAAAGAAGCAGCACAATATTTTTCAGGTGCTGGAAGAAAAGAACTGTCAACTCAGGAATCCTATACTTACCAAAAATATCATTCAGGAAGGAAGGAGAAATAATGACATTCTAAGATGAAGGAAAACTAAGATAAGTTGTTGTCAGTCGACCTATTCTAAAAGATTGGCTAAAGAAATTTCTCTAAAAAGAAAGGAAACAATAAATGAAAAAAACCTTGGAATATCAGGAAAGAATAAAGAACACAGTAAGCAAAAATATGAGTAAATAAAAAAGGGTTTTTTTTTTCTACTCTGGAGTTTTCTAAATTATGTTTGACCATTGAAACAAAAATTATAATACTGTCTAATGTCATTTTAAATGTCTGTAGAGGAAATATTTAAGACAATTATACTATAAATGGGGGTGTAAAGGGACAAAAAGAGAGATAAAACCTCTACTCAAACTGGTAAAATGATGACATCAGTAGATTTTATTAAGTTATGCATATGTAATGTAATTCCTAGAGCAACCACTAAAAAGCTATACAAAGAGTTGCAATTAAAACACTGTATAGAAATCAAAATAGAGTTATAAAAAAATGTACAGGTAAATTACAGGAAGGCAGGAAAAAGAGAAATAGAAAACAAAAACTAACATGGAAGACTTAAGCCCTATCAAATCAATAGTTCCGTTAAATATAAATGGTCTAAATACATTAATTAAAAGGCAGGGATTGGAAGATTGGGTTTAAAAACATGGCCCAACTATATGTTATCGACAAGAAACTCACTTTAAACGTAACAATATAAGCAGACTGAAAGCAAAAGGATGGAAAAAGATATACCATGCAATCACTATTCAAAGGAAAGCAGGAGTGGCTTAATGTAGATTTCAGAGCAAAGAAAATTACTAGAGACAGGGAGAGACATTATATAATGCTAAAATCCACCAACAAGACATAGTAATCCTAAATGTGAATACATCAAACAGCAGAGCCACAAAATATATGAAGCAAAAACTGATAAAGCAGAAAGCAGATTGACAATTAAAATGGAGATTTCAACAGCCCTCACTCAGAAATTGATAAAAGAACTACACAGAAAATCAGCAAGAAAACCTATAAATGTTCAACATTTATAGAACATTTTACCCAATGACAGCAGAATACACATTCTTTTCAAGTGTTCACAAAACATATCAAGATAAACTACAGGATATTATGTGAATAGAAACACAAAAATCTTTAACTAGATTTAGCAAATAGAGCTCAGTGCATTCAATTATTAGCCTAAAGGTTAGTAGTTTGAACCCACCTAGACATGCCTCAGAAGACAGGTCTGGATATGTGCTTACAAAAGGTCACAGTCTTGAAAACCCTGTGGAGCAATTCTACTCTGCATGCACGACATTGCCATCAGTTGGATTCAACTAGACAGCAACTAACAATAACAACAACAATGCAGAAAAAGAATTAGACATCATAACCAGATGAGATTTATTCCAAGTCTGGTTCAATATCCAGAAATAAATCAATGTAATGTACCATGTGTCTTAGTTTCTTGGTGCTACTGCAACAGAAATACTGGAAGTTGATGGCTTTACCAAACAGAAATTTACTTTCTCATCATTCTGGAGGCTAAAATTCCAAATCAGTGCCTCAGCCATGTCAATTCGTTTCTTGTAGATAGTTCCAGACATTCCTTGGTTCCTTGGCTTGTAGACAGTCCTCACATGGTATCTGACTTCCCCCCTGTGTGCATGCCTCTGTGTCTGATCTACTCTTTTATAACTCTAAAGTGATTAGGTTTAGAACACACACCCCTCACAGTGGCATGGTCTCATTAACATAGCAAAGAAAACTCTATTCTCAAACAGGATTACATCCACAGGCATAGGGGTTAGGATTTCAAAGCATATTTTGGGTGAGGGGGCATAATTCAATCCACAACACCATATTAACCAGCTAAGGAAGAAGGATCACATTATTATATCAGTACAAAAAAAGCATTTGACAACAAAACTCACTCATGATAAAAAATAAATAAAACTCAGAGAGACAGGGATCACAATAGAGGATCCCAGGCAGAGCTGGAGAAAAATGTAGAACAAAATTCTAACTAAAAAAGAAAGACCAGAGTTGCTGGCCTGACAGAGACTGGAGAAACCCTGAGAGTGTGGCCCCTAGAAACCCTTTCAGCTCAGTAATGAGGTCACTCCTGAAGTGCACCCTTCAGCCAAAAATTGAACAGGCCCATGGAACAAAGAATGACTGAAGGGGCGCACCAGCCCTGGGGCAGGGACTGGAAGGCAGGAGAGAACAGGAAAGCTGGTAACTGGGAACCCAGGGTTGAGAGGGGAGAGCATTGACATGTCACAGGGTTGTTAACCAATGTCACAGAACGACGTGTGTACTGATTGTTTGATGAGAAACTAGTTTGTCCTGTAAACCTTCATCTAAAGTACAATAAAAAATAAATAAACTCAGAAAAATAATAGAGAGGCACTTTTTCAACTTGATAAAGACATCTACAAAAAAAACTTGGCAAGTAACATACTTAGTTGTGAAAAACAGGAGCAAGGCAAGAATGTCCACCTTCAATAATTTTGAAAGTTCTAACCAATGCAACAAAGAAAAAAAAAAAGGAAATAAAAAGCATACATATCATTTAAAAAGAGCTAAAACTCTCCCTATTTTCAAATGCATTAATTGTGAATGTGGAAAATCCCAAGGAGCCTGCAAAAAATTCTGAGGACTAATGGGTGAGTTCAACAAGGTCAAAGAATATAAGACAAGCATACAAAAATCAATGATATTTCTATACACTAAAAATGGGCATCAAAGTTAAAATACAGTGTCATTTACAGTCACTCGGAAAAATGAAACAAAACATATAGAAGACTTGTATGATAGAATATACACAACATTGATGAAAGAAATCAAAAAAATCTAAGTAAATGGAGAGACATACCATGTTCATGGATTGGAAGACTCAATATCGTAAAGATGTCAGTTGTCCCCAAGTTGATATACAGTGGATATTCGAAGAAATAATGGCAGATAACTTCCCAAATTTGATGAAGGATATGAATCTACAAACCCAAGAAGCCAAATGAACTCCAAGAAGGATAAACCCAAAGAGATACACGCTGAGGCACTTTATAATCAAAGTCTAATAAACCAAAGATAAAGAGGGAGTCCTGAATGCAACAAGAGAGAACTTAGTTGTCATATACCAGGCATCCTCAATAAGATTATGTGCTTAAACCCTGCAGGCAAGAAGGCATTGGAATGACATATTTAAAGTGCTGAAAGAAAAGAACTGTCAACCAAGATTTCTTCACCCAGCAAAAATGTCTTTCAAAAACAAGGATGAAATTAAGACATTCCCAGACAAACAAAAGATGAGAGAGTTCATGATGACTAAACCTGCCTTACAAGAAATGCTAAAGGGACTTGTTCAGATAGAAATGAAAATGCACAAGATAATAACTCAAAGCTATAAGTAGAAAAGAAAGATCTTCAATAAAGATAATTTTATGGGACTATATTAGGGCCAGAGTTAAGGTATTTTTAGTTTGTAACTTTAGTAGTTATGTCCTGCATGATTACAAAAGATGAATACATAAAAAGTAATGATAAATTTATGGTATTGGGTACATAATGTATAAAGATGCAATTTATGATAACCACTACATAAAAGGCAGTGAAAAGTGGTATAGGAATAGAGTTTTTATATGTTACTAAAGATAAGTTGATATCAATTTAAACTACCTGTACCAGTTGCAGTCAGTTCCAACTCATGGTGACCCCATGTGTGTCAGAGTAGAGCTGTGTTCTATAGGGTTTTCAAAGGTTGATTTTTTGGAAGTAGATTACCAGGACTTTCTTTGGAGGCACTTCTAGGTGGACTCAAACCTCCAAGCTTTTGGTTTGCACCACCTAGGGACTCCTCATTTTAAATTAGGCTGCTGTAAATTTAAGATATTAAATGTAATCTCTTCATGGTATACACAAAGAACATATCCAAAAAATATACACAAAAGGAAAGGAGAAGGGATTCTAAATAGTTCACTGCAAAAATAGCAGAGGGAATAAAAGACAAAAAAGTTATAAGACACACATACAAGAATAAATAAATAATAAAATGGCAAAAGTAAGTCCTTATCAGTAATTACCCTAAATTTAAACGGATTGAACTCTCTAATCAAAAGGCAGAAAGTGGCAGAATGAATTTATTTAAAAAATTATTCATCTACATGCTGATTACAAGAGACACTTCTTAGACCCCAAAACAGAAATAGATTGAAAGTAAAAGGACAGAGAAAATATTCCACATAAATAGTAACCAAAAGAGAGCTGAGGTAGCTTTTTTGACATCAGACAAAATAGATTTTAGGTAAAAATCTGTTATAAGAAACAGGGAAAGGCATTGTGTAAGATAGAAGGGTCAATTCATTAAGATGATATAACAATTATAAATATATATGCACCTAACATAAAATACATAAAGCAAACACTGACAGAATTGAAAGGAGAAATAAACAGTCCCACAATAATAGTTGCAGACTTCAATACACTATTTTCAAAAATGGAACATATAAAAAGAAGGTCAATAACGATACAGAGGATTTGAACAATACCATAAACCAACTAGATTTAAAAGATACATATAGAATACTCCATCCAACAACAACACAATATGCATTCTTCTGTAGTGCACATGGATCAGTCCAGGATAGACCATATGCTAGGTCACAAAACAAGTCTCAATAAACTTAAAAGGATATAAATAATATATCTTCTCTGATCACAATAGAATGAAACTAGAAATTGATAACAGAAGAAAAGCTGGAAAATACACAAATAGGTGATATCAAACAACACATTATTAAACAACTTATCAGTAAAGGAAGAACTCAAAAGAGAAATCAGAAACTACTTAGAGCCAAATGAAAATAAAAATGCAACATCACAAAACTTATGGGATGGAGCAAAGGCAGTGCTCAGAGAAATTTTTATAGCAGTAAATGCCTACGCTAAAAAAGAAGAAAAATTAAAAAATAAAAATAAATTAAAAAAAAAGAAGATCTCAAACCAGTAACCTAACTTTACAACATAAAAAAGAAAACTAAGACCAAAGCTGCAATAAAGAAGGAAACAAAAATCAGAACAGAAATAAACTGAATAGAGAATAGATAAACAATAGAGAGAGTCAATGAAACCAGAAGTTGGTTTTCTTAAAGGATCAATAAAATTGACAAAGAAAAAAGAGAGATGAAGATAACTAGAATCAGAAATTAAAGTGAGATTACTACCAACCCTTCAGAAACAAAAATGATCATAACAGAATACTATGAATAATTGTATGCCAACAAGTTAGATAACCGAGATGAAATGGAGAAATCCCTAGAAATGCATAAACTGCCTAACTTGACTCAAGAAGAAAAAAATCCACAGTTAATATCATCCTTAAGGAGAAAGCACAAGATCAAGAACAAGACAAAGATTCCCACTCTCTCCATTTCTATTCAATATTTTTCTGGAAGTCCTAGCCAGAGCAATTAGGCAAGAAGAGAAATAAAAGGTATCCAAATTGGGAAGGAAGAAGTAAAACCATCTCCATTCACAGATTTCATAGTCCTATATACAGAAAATACTGAAGAATCCACATGAAAGCTACTAAAAAAAAACCCAAACCCACGGCCATGGAGTCAATTCTGACTCATGGCAACCCTGTAGGACAGAGTAGAACTGCCCAATAGAGTTTGCAAAGAGCGCCTGGAGGATTCAAACTGCCGACTTCTTGGTTAGCAGCTGTAGCACTTAACCACTGAGCCATCAGGGTTTCCATGAAAGCTACCAGAGCTTATAACTGAATATGGCAAAGTTCCAGGGCACAAGGTCAACACATAAAAATGATTTGGTTTTATATACACCAGCAATGAGCAGTCTGAAAAAAGAAATTAAGAAAACAAAATACCTCGGAGTAAATTGAAACAAGGAGGTGAAAGACTAATGTACTGAAAACTGTAAAACATTGCTGAAAGAAATATAAAAAAGACCTAAATAAGTGGAAAGACATTCTTTGTTCGTGGATTGGAAGGCTTAATTGACATCTGTTAAACTGTCGATACTACCCAGAACAATCTACAGATTCAATGCAATTCCTATCAAAATTTCAACAGCCTTTTTTGCTTAAATGGAAAAGCCATTCCTCAAATTTATATGGAATTTCAAGGAACCCTAAATAGCCAAAACAATCTTCAAAAAGAACAAAATAGGAGGACTCACACTTCCCAGCTTCAAAAGGCACAGTAATCAAAACAGTCTGGTACTGTTATAAAGACAGACATATACACCAATGGAATGGAATTGATAGTCCAGAAATAAACCCATATGTCATGGATTGAATTATGTCCCCCCAAAAATGTGTGTATTAACTTGGTTGGGCCATGATTTCCAGTATTCTGTGGTTGTCCTCCATTTTGTGATTGTAATTTTATGTTGAGAGGATTAGGGTGGGATTGTAACGCCACCCTTACTCAGGTCACCGCCCTGATCCAAGGTAAAGGGAGTTTCTCTGGCGCTTGGTCTGCACCACCTTTTATCTCTCAAGAGATAAAAGGAGAGGGAAGCAAGCAGAGAGTTGGGGACCTCATACCACCAAAAAAGAAGCATCGGGAGCAGAGCGCGTCTTTTAGGCTCAGGGTTCCTGCACACAGAAGCTCCTAGCCCAGGGGAAGATTGATGAGAAAGACCTTCCTCCAGAGCAGACAGAGAGAGAAAGCTTTCCCTTGGAGCTGATACCCTGAATTTGGACTTTTAGCCTACTTTACTGTGAGAAAATAAACTTCTCTTTGTTAAAAGCATCCACTTGTGGTATTTCTGTTATAGCAGCACTAGATGACTAACACATCATAAATCTATGGTCAATTGATTTTCTATAAGGGCACTATGTCCAGTGATGGAGAAAGAATAGTCTCTTCAATAAATGGTGCTGGAAAAATTGGATATCCACATGCAAAAGAATAAAGTTGCACCCATACCTCATACCATATATGAAAATTAACTCAAAATGGATCAAAGACCTAAATGTAAGAACTAAAACCATAAAATTCTTAGAACTCTACATAAAGATAACGCTTCAGGGCCAAATTTTTTACAATGAATTCTTAGATACGACAACAAAAGCACGAGCAACAAAGGACAAAACAGGCAAATTGGATTTCAGCAAAAGTAAAACATTTTGTGCCTTAAAGGACTTTATCAAAAAAGTAAAAAGACAATCTACAGAATGGGTGAAAATGTTTAAGAACCATATATATCTAATAAGGGTTTATTATCCAGAATATATAAAAAATTTCTACAACTCAACCATAAAGATAAACAACTCAATCAAAAAATGGCCAAAGGACTTGAACAGATATTTCACCAAAAATATAGAAATGGTTAACAAACACATGAAAAATGCTAGATAGCAGTGATCATTAAACCAAAAAAAAGAAAAAATCCATTGCAGTCAAGTCTATTTCAACTCACACCAACCCTATAGGAAAGAGTAAATTGCCCCTAGCGTTTCCAAGGAGTGGCTGGTGGATTTGAACTGCCAAACTTTTGGTTAGCAGACAAGCTCCTAGCCACTATGCCACCAGTCATCATTAAAAAAAAAAAAAAAAAAAAACCCATTGCCGTCGAGTCAATTCCAACTCATAGCAAACATATAGGACAGAGTAGAACTGCCCCATAGGGCTTCCAAGGAGCACCTGGTGGATTCAAACTGCCAACTTTTTGGTTAGCAGCTGAACTCTTAAACACTATGCCTTCTGGGTTTGGAAATGCAAATCAAAACCACACTGAGATACCAAACTCACTCCCCCACACACAGACACACATACACACACACGCACACACTAGAATGACTATCCTCATGAAAATGGAAAACAAGTGTTGGTAAACCCATTAGGATGTGCATAAATTGAAATCTTCATCCATTGCTACTGGGATTATAAAATGGTGCAGCTACTATGAAAAACAGTTCGGCAGTTCCTTAAGAAGTTAAACACAGGAGATGGAGCCAATATGGTACCCTAGACAGACACACCATGCCATCTCTTTGAAGCAAAGACACACAAAAAACTAAGTGAAATAGTTAAAATCATCATTCCTAGAGCCGTAAGCATTAAATGAAAGGATAAAGAACTGAATCAAACACCGAATGGAAGAACAAACTGATGGAAAACAGAGAACGAGGGGAGATATGGAATGGAGGTCCCCTGCCAATGAACACAGCACAGTGTAACCATCTTGTAACACAGCCAGCAAGGACCCCAGGCATGGAGTATGGGAAGGCAACTTCATGGAGCTCCCAGCAGGAGAGAGAGCACCCAGTAACCACAGAAATACACTTTCCCACCTCTCACCTTTCTGTCCCCATATGCCACCTACTCTTCTTGCCAGCCCTTGCCACAGCACAGTGGCTAGAACATCCCAAGAGCTTCAGTCCACCACTAGGCCCACACCACCCTCCCATCCTGCCACTCAACCAGCTGCTGAAGAGTGGGAAGCGAGACACAACACATAGGAAAATCACATCAGATGACAAAATGGTGGACAGTCACAATACTGGGAATTGACATACATTTTTGGGGGATGCAGTTCAATCCATAACAGCATTCTTTAATAAGATGGAGAGAAAAATAACCAACTGTACATGGAAAAGAAAAGCATTATTGAAGAAAAAGAACAAAGTAGGGGAGGCCTCACACTACCTGATCTTAGAACCTATTATACAGCCATGGTAGTCAAAACAGCCTGTTACTGGTACAACAACAGGTACATAGACCAATGGAACAAAATTGAAAACCCAGATGTAAATCCATCCATCTATTGGTACCTGATATTTGACAAAGGGCTAAAGTCTGTTAAATGGGGTGGGGGGAGAGGGGACAAACCAAACCTGTGGCCATTGAGTCCATTCTGATACATAGCAACCTTATAGGATAGAGAAGAACCGCCCCCATAGAATTTCAAAGGAATGGCTGGTAGGTTCAAACTGCTGACCTTTTGGTTAGCAGACATAGCTCTTAACTACTGTGCAATCAGGGGTCCAAATGGGGAAAAGACAGTCTCTTTAGCAAAAGATGCTGACATAGCTGGGTGCCCATTCATAAATAAATAAAACAAGATCAATACGTCACATCATACACAAAAACAAAATTAAAATGGACCAGACACACAAAACCTAAAACAATAAAGATCGTGGAATAAAAAAGTAGAGACAATATAGGGGCCCTAATACAATGGCATAAACAGTATACAAACCGTAACTAACAACGCACAAACACCAGAAGAGAAACCAGATAACTGGGAGCTTCTAAACACTTAAGCTCAGCGAAAGAATTCATCAAAAAAATTAAAAATAGAATTTACAGACTGGGGGAAAAAAAATTGGCTGTGACACATCTGACAAGGATCTAATCTCTAAAATCTAAAAATATTTCAACACCTCAACAACAAAAAGACAAATAATCCAATTTAAAATAAGGCAAAAGGGGGTGGGGCCAAGATGGCAAAATAGACAGATGCTTCCGGCTAGCCCTCTTACAACAAAGACCCGAAAAAACAAGTGAAATGAGTATATTTATGACAAGCTAGGAGCCCTGAACATCAAAGGCAAGCTTAGAAAATGAACTGAGGGGCAGGGGGAGGAAGAGACAGTTCAGAAGCGGAGAGGAGTTACCGGACCTGAATTGTGGGGAGCCGTCTGGCACCATTCCCAGAGAGGCGGTGGGCTGGTGCTAGTGTTCAGCTGCAGTTTCCTCAGGGGGAAGCAGGCAGCACACAGCCTACTCAAACCTCCGGAACCAGAGAAGAACAGCACTCTCAGCAAAAGCTAAGTACTTGCATATATTTTACCGTGCCCCCCCTCCCCCAGCCACCTGGATTCAGGGGCTGATTTCCCTGGGCTTGAGATAGGCTCTGTTCAGCACCTAGAGCCATCCTCCCAGCCTTGGAGAAGGAATAAATTTGCAATTGGGGGAAAAGATAATTTGCCAGCTCCGCTAACCGGGGGAGCCCAGGACAGAAGTGGCTCCTGTCCAGGCATAAACGGTCCGTGGACTTTGAATACCTTTCCCCTCTGCATGGACCAGTGTGGGCCTATTTCAGAAGAATAGGCCCTTGTTGGCAGACTCCAACTGTTTCAGCTGTGTGGCAGAGAGGTGGGTGTTTGATGTTTGACATTGCTTTGCCTATTAAACAGGGTCCTCACCTAACCACATCAGGGGCCTAAGGGCTGGTGGCTCCATTTCAGTCACCCAGTCACCTGCAACAGGAGTCCAAGGATAACTGGTACCTCCCAGTCCTTACAACCAACAACTTTGGGTGCCTATGGTCCGTCTGCAGAACCTACCCACCTGTACACTCTAGGGAACAGGGATACACTTTCCTCAGAGACACGTGGGGGACAATTCTCAGCCCCCTGCCTTGTTCAGAGTGTGAACCCCTGCTGCAACCAGATACTGGTTTCTACCCCAATCACCCCTGCCCCTCTAAGACTGTAGGACAGAGCCTGTACCACATACTTGATGATCAGCTACCTGGACATCTGAGCTGAAGTCATACAAGAAAAGTGAATGGACTCCTAGACTGATATACCTGATAGCAGCTCTAGCCATCTGAGGACAAGACGTCAGAGCTCCAAAGTCAAAAATAATCAAGCTAGCTCACTCAAGCAACCCATCTGGGCATATCAAAACAAAACAAAGCAAGAAGCTATGACACAGTAAGCAAACATAAAATAAACTAATAAAATAATTTATAGATGGCTCGGAGACAACAGTCAATATCAAGTCACATAAAGAAACAGACCATGATTGCCTCAACAAGCTCTCGAAACAAGGAATCAAGGGATCTTCTAGATGAAGGTGACTTCCTGGAATTACCAGAGCCAGAATACAAAAGATTAATATACAGAACCCTTCAAGACATCAGGAAGGAAATGAGGCTATACGAAGAACAACCCAAGGAACACACAGATAAAGCAATTGAAGAAATTAAAAAGATTATTCAGGAACATAATGAAAAATTTAATAAGCTGGAAAAATCCATAGACAGACAGTAATCAGAAATTCAGAAGATTAACAATAAAATTACAGAAGTAGACAACTCAATAGAAAGTCAGAGGAGCAGAATGGAGCAAGTGGAAGGCAGAATTTCTGAACTTGAAGATAAAGCACTTGGCACTAATATATTTGAAGAAAAATCAGATAAAAGAATTTTAAAAAATGAAGAAAACTTAAGAATCATGTGGGACTTTATCAAGAGAAATAACCTACAAGTGATTGGAATGCCAGAACAGAGAGGGATAACAGAAAATACAGAGAGAATTGATGATTTGTTGGCAGAAAACTTCCCTGATATCATGAAAGATAAGAAGATATCTATCCAAGATGCTCATTGAACTCCACATAAAATAAGGCAAAAGATATGAGCAGACACTTCAGCAAAGAAGATATTCAGGCAGCTAACAGACACATGAGGAATGCCCACAATCACTAGCCATTAGAGAAATGCAAATAAAAATTACAATGAGACACCATTTTGCCCTGAACATACTGGCACTAATCAAAAAACAAACAAACAAACAGAAAATAACAGATATTAGAGAGGTTGCAGGGAGTTTGGAACTCTTGTGCACTGCTGGTGGGAATGTAAAATGGCACGACCACTTTGGAAAACTATATGGCACTTCCTTAAAAAGCTAGAAATAGAAGTATCATGCTGTTAGGGTGCTGTCCAATCTGTTCCGACTCAGAGCAACCCTATGTACAACAGAACGAAACACTGCCCCGTCCTTCACCATACTCACAATCCTTGTCATACTTGAGACCATTATTGCAGCCACCACGTCAATCCATCTCATTGAGGGTCTTCCTTTTTTTTGCTGACCCCCTATTTTACCAAGCATGATGTCCTTCTCCAGGGACTGATCCCTCCTAATAACATGTCCAAAGTACTTGAGACAAAGTCTCCCCATCCTTCCTTCTAAGGAGCATTCTGGCTGTACTTCTTCCAAGACAGATCTGTTCATCCTTTTGGTGGTATATTCAATACTCTTCACTAACACCAGAATTCAAAGGCCAGTGATTTTCTTAGGTCTTCCTTATTCATTGTCCAGCTTTCGAGTACATATGAGGTGAATGAAAACACCATGACTTGGATCAGGCACACCTTAGTCTTCAAGATGACGTCTTTGCTTTTTAACACTTACAAGAGATCATTTGCAGCAGATTTGCCCAATGCAGTGTGTCCTTTGATTTCTTGACTGCTGCCACCATAGGTGTTGCTTGTGGATACAGATAAAATGAAATCCTTGACAACTTCAATCTTTTCTCCGTTTATCATGATGTTGCTTATTGTTCCATTTGTGAGGATTTTTGTTTTCTTTATGTTGAAGTGTAATCCATACTGAAGGCTGCAGTCTTTGATCTTCATCAATAAGTGCTTTAACTCCTTTTCACTCTCAGCAAGCCAGGTTGTGTCATTTGCATATCGCAGTTTGTTAATGAGTCTTCCTCCAATTCGGGTGTCCTGTTCTTCTTCTTCGAGTCCAGATTCTCAGATTATTTGCTCAGCATATAAATTTAGGGTGAAGGATACAACTCTGACACACACCTTTCCTGACTTTAAGCCGCATAGCATCCCATTGTTCTGTTCAAACAACTGTGTTTTGATCTACGTACAAGTTCCTCATGAGCATAAATAAGTGTTCTGAAATTTCCATCCTTCACAATGTTATCCATAATTTGTTATGATCCACACAGTCGAATGCCTTTGCATAGTCAAAAAACACACACACACAGGTAAATATCTTTCTGGTATTCTCTGTTTTCAGCCAGGATTCATCTGACATCAGCAATGATATCCCTGGTTCCACGTCCTCTTCTGAACCCCACTTGAATTTCTGGCAGTTCCCTGTCAAGGTACTGCTGCAGTCTCTTTTGAATAATCTTCAGCAAAATTTTGCTTGTGCATATTAATAATATTGTTCAATAATTTCCACATTCACTTGAATAACTTTTCTTTGGAATAGGCGTAAATAAAAAAGTAGGTTGGCTAGGTAGCTGTCTTCCAAATTTCTTGGCATAGATGAGTGAGCACTTCAAGGGCTGCATTCATTTGCTGAAACATTTCAATTGGTGTTCCATCAATTCCTGGAGCCTTTTATTTTGTTAATGCGTTCAGTGCAGCTCAGGCCTCTCCCTTCAGAATCATCAGTTCCTGATCATATGCTACCTCCTGATAAGTTTGAACATCTACCAATTCTTTTTGGTATAGTGACTCTGTATTCCTTCCGTCTTCTTTTAATGCTTCCTGCGTCGTTTAATATTTTCCCCATAGATCCTTCAATATTGCAACTCAAGGTTTGAATTTTTTTCTTCAGTCTTTCAGCTTGAGAAATGCTGACACTGCTCTTCCCTTTTGGTTTTCCAACTATAAGTCTTTGCACATGTCATTATAATACTTTACTCTGTCTTCTCTAGGGGCCCTTTGAAATCGTCTGTTCAGCAATTTTGCTTTATCATTTCTTCAGAGTCTCTTCTGACATCCATTTTGGTCTTTTATTTCTTTTCTGTCTTTTTAATGACCTCTTACTTTCTTCATGTGTTATGTCCTTGAAGTCATTCCACAATTCATCTGGTCTTCGGTCATTAGCGTTCAACACGTCAAATCTATTCCTGAAATGGTCTCTAAATTCAGGTAGGATATACTCAAGGTCATACTTTTGCTCTTGTGGACTTGTTCTAATTTTCTTTAGCTTCAACTTGAACTCACATATGAGCAATTGATGGTCGGTTCCACACTTGCCCCCTGGCCTTGTTCTGACTGATGATATTGAGCTTCTCCATCACCTCTTTCCACAGATGTAGTCAATTTGATCCCTATGTACTCCATTTGGCAAGGTCCATGTGTATAGTTGCCATTTATGTTATTGAAAAAACGTATTTCCAGTGAAGAAATTGTTTGTCTTCCAAAACTCTGTCATGCAAGCTACGGCATCATTTCTATCACCAAGGTCATGTTTTCCAACTACTGATCTTTCTTCCTTGTTTCCAGCTTTTGAATTCCAATCACCAGTAATTACCAATGTATCCTGATTACATGTTCAATCAATTTCAGACTGCAGAAGGTGGTAAAAATCTTCAATTTCTTCCTCTTTGACCTTAGTGGTTGGTGCATAAATTTGAATAATAGTTGTATTAACTGTCTTTCTTATACACTTATAGATATTATCCTATCACCGACAGTGTTGTGCTTCAGGATAGCTCTTGAAATGTTTTTTTGATGATGAATGCAACATCATTACTCTTCAAGTTCTCGTTCCCAGCACAGTAGACCATTTGATTGTCCAATTCAAAATGGCCAATACAAGTCCATTTCAGCTCGCTAATGCCTAGGATATCAATGTTTATGTTTTCCATTTCATTTTTGACCATCAATTGCTCATACGCAAGTTCAAGTTGAAACTGATAAAAATTAGAACAAGTCCACCACAGCCAAAGTACAACCTCCAACATATACCACCTGAATTTAGAGACCATCTCAAGAATAGATTTGATGCAGTGAACACTAATGACCAAAGACCAGATGAGTTGTGGAATGACATCAAGGACATCATACACAAAGAAAGAAAGAGGTCATTAAAAAGACAGGAAAGAAAGAAAAGACCAAACTGGGTGTCAGAAGAGATTCTGAAACTTGTTCTTGAATGTCAAGTAGCTAAAGCAAACAGAAGAAATGAGGAAGCAAAATTGCTGAACAGGAGATTTCAAAGGGCCCCTTGAGAAGACAGAGTATGTATTATAATGACATGTGCAAAGCCTGGAGTTGGGAAACCAAAAGGGAAGAACACTGTCAGCATTTCTCAAGCTGAAAGAACTGAAGAAAAAATTCAAAGCTTGAGTTGCAATATTGAAGAATTCTATGCAGAAAATATTAAATGATGCAGGCAGCATTAAAAGAAGATGGAAGGAATACACAGTCACTATACCAAAAGGAACTAGTAGATGTTCAACCATTGCAGGAGGTAGCATATGATCAGATAGAGATCCAAGCTGCACTGAAGGCACTGGTGAAAAACAAGGCTCTAGGAATTGATGGATACCAATTGAGATGTTTCAACAAATGTATGCAGTCCTGGAAGTGCTTACTTGTCTATGCCAAGAGATTTGGAAGACAGCTACCTGGCCAACCTACTGAAAGAGATCCATATTTATGCCTATCCCCAAGAAAGGTGATCCGACCAAACAGGGAAATTATCAAGCAATATCATTATTATCACATGCAAGTAAAATTTTGCTGAAGATCATGCAAAAGCACTTGCAGCAGTATATCAACAGGGAACTGCCAGAAATTCAAGTTGGATTCAGAAGAGCAGGTGGAATCAGGGATTGCTGATGTCAGATGGATCCTGGCTGAAAGCAGAGAAAACCAGAAAGATGTTTAACTGTGTTTTATTGACTGTGAAAGGCATTCAACTGTGTGGACTGTAACAAATTATGGATAATATTGCAAAGGATGGGAGTTCCAGAACACTTACTTGTGCTCATAAGGAACCTATACAAGGATCAAGAGGCAGTCATTCAAATAGAACAAGGGGATATTGCGTGGTTTAAAGTCAAGAAAGGTGTGTGTCAGGATTGTATCTTTCACCACACTTATTCAATCTGTACGCTGAGCAAATAATCCAAGAAGCTAGACTATATGAAGAAGAACCAGGCATTAGACTTGGAGGAAGACTCATTAACAACCTGCAATATGCTGATGACACAACCTTGCTTGCTGAAAGTGAAGAGGACTTGAAGCACCTACTGATGATGATCAAAGACCACAGCCTTCAGTATGGATGACACCTCAACATAAAGAAAACAAAAATTCTCACAACTGGACCAATGAGCAACATCATGATAAACACAGAAGAGATTCAAGTTGTCAAGGATTTCATTTTATCTGGATCCATAATCAACACTCATGGAAGCAGCAGTCAAGAAATCAAATGAAGGATTGCACTGGGCACATCTGCTGCAAAAGACCTCTTTAAAGTGTAGTAAAGCAAAGATGTCACTTTGAGGACTAAGGTGCACCTGACTCAAACCAAAGTGTTTTTAATTGCCTCTTCTGCATGCAAAAGCTGGACAATGAATAAGGAAGGTCAGAGAATAACTGATGCCTTTGAATTATGGTGTTGACAAAGAATATTGAATATACTATGGCCCCGCAAAGAACAAACAACATTTCTTGAAAGAAGTACAGCCAGAATATTCCTTAGAAGCAAGGACAGCGAGACTACGTGTCCCGTACTTTGGACATGTTTTCAAGAGGGGACAGTCCCTGGAGAAGAACATCATGTTTGGCAAAGTAGAGGGTTCAACAAAAAAGAGGAAGACCCTCAATGAGATGGATTGACACAGTGGCTGCAACAATGGGTTCAAGCATAACGAGGATTGTGAGGATGCTGCGAGACCGGGCAGTGTTTCGTTCTGTTGTACATGAGGTCTCTATGAGTCAGAAGCAACTTGATGGCACCTAACAACAACACATGCATACAAAAGCTGAACAGTAAATAAGGAAGACCATAGAAGAATTGATACCTTTGAAGTGTGGTTTTGGTGAAAAATATCGAACATACCATGGAATGCCAGAAAAACGAATAAAATTGTCTTGGAAGAAGTACAGTTTAGCTCCTTAGAAGCAAGGATGGCAAGACTTTGTCTCACTTCAGACATGTTATCAGGAGTAAACAATCCCTGGCAAAGGACATCATACTTGGTAAAGTATAGAGTCATCAAAAAAGAGAAAGACTCTCAATAAGTTGGATTGCCACAGTGGCTGCAACAGTGGGCTCAAATGCAGCAACGATTATTAGAATGGTATAGGACTGGGCAACATTGGTCTGTTGTGCTTGGGGTTGCTATAGGTAGCAACTGACTTGATAGCACCTAACAATGATCTTTACAGAAAGGAGCCCTGCTGCTGAAATGGATAAGCACTCTGCTGCTAACCGAAAGGTCAGCGATTCGAATCCACCAAAGCCTACATGGGAGAAAAGACCTGACAATCTGCTTCTGTAAAGATTACAGCCTTGGAAACACTATGGGGCAGTTCTGCTCTGCTCTGCCATATAGGGTTGTTGTGAATTGGAATCTACGTGATGGCACACAGCAACAGCGACAATCTTTACAGAAGCAGATCACCAGGTCTTTCTCCTGTGGAGCCCCTGGGTGGGTTCAAACTATCAGTGTTTCCATTAGCAGCCGAGCACTTAACCATTGCACCATCAGGGCTTCTTGCAATGAGATTCATGGGCCTAAAATCAATCTGTTGGCAGAGCTGTGTTCCTTCTGGAGGCACAAAGGTGAATCTTTTTCTTGTTTTTTCCATCTTCTAGAGGTGACCTGAATTCCCTGGCTCCATCTTCAAAGCTTATCACTCCAACCTCTACTTTTGTCACATCTCCTTTTTCTGCCCTTGACTTTCTTGTGTCCCTCTTATGAGTCCTTATGATTACATTGGGTCCACCCAGATAATCCAGAATAATCTCCTTATCTCAAAATCCTTAACTTAATTACTTCTGCAAAAGTCCCTTTTGCCATTTAAGGTAACATATTCACAGGTTCTGAGGATTAGGATGTGAATATCTTTGGGGGAGAGGATTATTCTGTCTACTAAAGACGTTTCAAGTAAAGGCTTAATATGTTGGTCCTCAGAGTGTGGTTCCTGGACCAGCAGCATCAGCATCACTGGGAACTTGTTAGAAATGCAAATTCTCAGGTTTTATCAAAGACCTACTGAATCAGAAACTCTGGTGAAGCCCATCAGTCAGTGTTATAACAAGCCCTCCAGGTGATTCAGATGCACACTAAAATTTGAGAATTACTGTACTAGCGTTTGGAGCCCTGGTGGCACAGTGGTTAACAGTCTGGCTGCTAACCTAAAGGTTGGCAGTTCGAAACCACCAGCCACTCTATGGGGAAATTCTATGGGGCAGTTCTACTCTGTCCTATAGGGTTGCTATGAGTTGAAATCAGCTCGACAGCAATGAGTTTGGTTTTGGTTTTGGCACTAGAGTTAGGAAAAAGGCAAAGCAGGCTCAGAGGGCTATGAGTAGACGGATTTCTTGGGGACAGAGGATTCCTAGAGCATAAGAACACAAAGACCACACAGAAGAGTCAGAGCATAGAGAGCTTTGAATGTCAGACTAAGGGTCACGTCTCAGTTACATTTCTGACTCCAAATGTGAATTTGGTGGTTGTGTTAGGCTGGGTTCTCTAGAGAAGGAAAATCAATGAAATATATATATATAAAACCTTCCCTGGTAAGCCAGCTGCAAGGAAGGCCAGCTCACCTGTGAGAACATTCCTGGGGAGGGGATAGTGTAGTCTAAAGTGGCCAAAGGCAACCAAGCCAGGGCTAGGGCACCTGGGTGCATACATTTCCATCGGTGCCACACAGGACCACACCAGGTAAAATGCATGGACTAGACCCACCGTGTTGCGGAAGCTGAGGGGGACCAGGGCTGAGGTTTGGACCTGGGCCTCCATCACCACAGGCTAGGTGGCTTTTGGGCCGTGTGCAGCAGCTGGGCAGAAGTGGGGCTCCAACCTCAAGACGAGGGTCTGGTGTCCTGGCACTGAGACACCGGCCCACTGACATACATGCGGTTGGACATTGCCTGAACAGACGTTAAGCTATGCATACTTGTATATATGCACATATCAAAAAAAAAAAAAAGGCACCCAAAACCGTTGCCTTCTAGTGATTTTGACTCATAGTGATCCTATAGGATGCAGTAGAGCTGCCCCACAGGGTTTCCGAGGCTATAAATCTTTTCTTCTTTGTTTTGATGAGTAAGTTTGTTAACTTTCTTTGTGGTTACCTTGATTTACCCCTATCTTCCTAAGTTTAAACTAGTCTTTTTATTACTTGATAATGCCTGGACTTCTTCTCCATTTGAAAGTTCTATACCTACCGCATTTATTCCCTTTTTTATTGTTCTGACATTGTTGTCATTTACAGATTGACGTCTCTGGTTCCCTGTTGTAAATTTTTTAGTTTTGTTTTGTCCTTCAGAGTTCATTATCTAGGTTGGTATCTGGCTGATGCAGTCTTGTGTGCTAGTTTCAGGTTGTTGTCTGATGTTATTGGTTCTCTAACAGGAGGACTCCCTTTAATAGTTCTTGTAAGTTTGGTTTGGTTTTTACGTCCAACCGTATTAGCTGGTATGGGACCTCCACTCTGTAGCTCTCATTATTCTCTGTTCTCATTCAATTGCTTATTCCATTTGGTGCTTGATCAAGTTCTTTGTTCATTCATTTGGTACTTAGAGTTCAAGGATTGATGTTTGTATCTGTTTTACTTAGTTTTTTGGGTCTTTGCTGCAGAGGGATGGCATGGTGCTTCTGTCTATAGCACCATGTTGGCTCCCCCTCCAAGTCATTTTCTCCAAGGCTATAAATCTTTACAGAAGCAGACCGCCTCATAGCTGTCCCACAGAGCAGCTGGCGGGTTTGAATTGCCAATCTTTCAGTCAATAGCCAAACACTTTAACCACTGCACCACCAGGACTCACATATATGACCCTTTAGTAAGGGTGTAATTTAAGACACACCCCCACACTAATCCTGCTTCATTAACATATAAAGGTTTAGGATTTACAGCACATAAAATGGAGGATAATTACACAATACCACAATATGGAGGACAATTACATCAGATCAAAAATGGAGGACAATTGCACAATACTGGGAATGATGGCATAGCCACGTTGACATATAACATTAACTATCACAGTGGTCTTCTTATACATTTAACAGAACTGAAAATTCTAATTGATTTCATGAAGACTAAAATTAATCTGTTCGAATTCACAAGGCTAACAAAATGACCTAGAAAATAATTTCTCTTACTTTTAAAAATGCAAATTGTATTCTTAGTTATGACACCAAAAGCACAAGCAACAAAATAAAAAATAGTTAAATTGGACTTTATCAAAATTGAAAACTTTTGTGCATCAAAGGATTATCAGCAAAGTAAAGAGACAACCTAAACAATGGGAGAAATATTTGGGAACCGTGTATCTGATAAGGGTTCAATATCCATAATACATAAAGGACTCCTACAACTGCACATCAGAAATATAGAACAACCCAACTAAAAAATGGGCAAAGGACTTGAATAGATATTCCAGAAAGGGAGATATACAAATGGCAAAAAAAGTACATGAAAAGATGCTCAACATCATTAGTTATCAGGGAAATGCAAATCAAAACCACAACGAGATACCAACTCACCCTCCACTAGGACAGCTATTATCAGAAAAATGAAAAATAACAAATATTGGTAAGGATGTGGAGAAACTGGAACCCTCAGCCATTACTGTTTGTTAAGGCTGTGTGTCAACTTGGCTGGGCCATGATTCTCAGTGGTTTGGCAGGTAATATGTGGTTTGACAGTCATACAATGATGTGATCGCTTCCATGATGAGATTTGATATAATGTGATCACCTCCATGATGGGATCTGCTGTGAGTAGCCAATCAGTTGAAAGGGAGTTTCCTTAGGGGTGTGGCCTGCATCGATATAAGGGGACATTCTGGCAAGGTTCGTGGGCTTTTGCTCTCTCTGGATCCTGCAGCTGGCTCCTGTTCGTCTGACCTCTGGCTCTTGGGACTTGAGCTAGCAGCTTACCTGCCATCTTGACTGCTGGTCTTGAGATTTGACAGTCTCTACAGCCTGTGAGCAAGAGCCCTGCTGTCTGACCTGCTGATCTTGGGCTCGCCAGCTCCTGTAGCTGTGTGAATCAGGAGAAACCTCTATCCTGACCCACGGACTTGAGATGTTCCAGCTTCTATAACCATGTGAGCTATTTCCTTGATATAAATCCCTCTGTATATACATTTATACGATTTACCTGTTTTGCTTCACTACAGAACCCAGCCTAAAGACACTGGTGCAAATGTAAAATGGTGCAGCCACTGTGAAAAACAGTGTGGCACTTTATTTAAAAAGTTAAACACATAGTGGAGGAGGAATGATTTGGAAAAGGAGGGTGAGAATGGTTGCACAACTTGAATGTAATCAATGTCACCAAATTGTATATATAGAAATTGTTGAATAATTATATGTTCTCAACAATGAAAAATAAAATAAATTATTTTTTAAAAAGTTAAACATAAATTACCATATGACCCAACAAATCCACTCCTAGGTGTATGTCCAAGAGACTTGAAAGCAGGAACTCAAACAGATACTTGAACACTTGTACACTGTTCATTGCTGCATTATTCACAATAGCCAAAAGATGCAAACAACCCAAATGTCCATCAACAGATGAACGAATACACCAAATGTGGTGGATACATTCAATGGAATACTATTCAGCCATAAAGAGAAATGAAGTCCTGATCCATGCTATGACATGGATGAACCTTGAAAACATTATGCTGAAAGAAATAAGTCAGACACAAAAGGACAGATACTGTATGATCCCATTTATATGAAATATCTAAAATAGGCAAATGCATAAAGATCAAAGTTTATTAATAGTTACCAAGGGTAGATAGGAGGGGGAAGTGAGGAGTTATTGTTGCCTTAAGGGTGATGAGAAAATTTGAAAATGGAATGTGGTGATGGTTGCACAGCATAGTGAATATAATTATTGTCACTGAATTGTATGTGTAAAAATGGTAGAAATTGTAAATGTTTTGTTATATGTATTTTATCACAACAAAATTTTTAAATAGAAAATTTATTATAAGATGTTCTTAGAATATAATAACATAATTTCTTAGATATTCAAAATGCATAAAATACAGAAACATTCAAAAGATTAGTTAATATAAATTTTAAAAGTCATTCTCAGTTGTAACAATAGCTGTAATTCATCAACAATTTTACTATTTTCACTTTTCCTCTAACAAGCAGCATGGTGAGAAATTCTTAACAGTGTTATCTCTAGAAGGCTAGGTCCTCCAAAGAAAAGAATCGCAGGTGACTTCCCATGAGGGTTGATTGAGAGCAGAGGCAATTGTCTTTCCAGAGGCAGAGAAACGGAGCCATTTAGCATTGTGCTCTCGTAGAGGCAAACAGGAAGCAGGAAGCTCTCTGTTACCCATTCTTACCCTACCCCCAGGGCCGGAAGCGCAGAATGAGGAGCCATATCGGTTACTTTGACCCAGCCTAGAAAATAAGATGGCTTATTCAGTCAGTAGACCTGGGATGGTGGGTCGGGTGCAGACAACATTTGCAACCCTCTGTCACTTTCTCTGACGGACCTCCCTGTGACAACCAGATAACATCCATTCCTTTTTAATACTGAGGAAATGAAAAAGAATGTATACTCAAAGCACATTAATTAGGCTTTAAATAAAAAGGGAGATAACAGTTTTGTCAGGCAACAGTAACAAGCAGAGGACAAGCTACCTTACATCTCAAAAAGTTTTTTGAGAGAGCTAAAACTCCTCTGGGTAGACACCACCATAAATCACCATAGCATTCAGCTATAAGATGTCAAAAAGAACATAAATGGTAAGATTAATTACAGCATCTTCTAGCAAATATATATGTTGATTTAAAAAAAACAAAAAAACATTGCTGTTGAGTTGATTCCAACTCATAGCGACCTTATAAGACAGAACAGAACTGCCCATAACGTTTCCAAGGAGTGGCTGGTGGATTTGAACTGCCAATCTTTTGGTTAGCAGCCAAGCTCTTAATGACTGCACCAACCAAAAAAAAACAAACCCATTGCCATCAAGTCAAATCCAACTCATAGCCACCCTATAAGACAGAGTAGAACTGCCCCATAGGATTTCCAAGGGACAGCTGGTGGATTCAAGCTCCTAACCTCTTGGTTAACAGCTGTAGCACTTAACCACTGTGCCACCAGAGCTCCATATATGTTGATATATATGTACATATGTGTGTGTATACACACACACACCCCCTACACGTATTTGTAGATATGTTGTTGTTGTTGTGTTTTCGTGTGTCATTGAGTTAATTTTGACTCTTAGTGACACTATATGACAGAATAGAACTGCCCCACAGGGTTTCCAAGGCTGTAATCTTTATGAAAGTAGATCTCCAGGTCTTTTCTTCTATGGAGCCTCTGATGGGTTTGAATCGCCGACTTCGGTTAGCAGCCAAGCACTTAAACATTGAGCCACCAGGGCTCCTTCTATATAGATATGGAGATAAAGGTATTACTCCACTAGCCTCCTGGACTTGGTATAAGACTGCACCCACAGCTTGGAAATTTTTGTTAACATTTCTTCACATTTGCCAACACTTCTGAATGAACCAGAGTTCAGAAAAAGAAGAGAGTCAAATTGAGAATGTGCCAATATACCAATGTGTAAATATCCTCATGATTAAACATTTTAAGATTTTTCTTCAGGGCACTGAAGAGGATCTACATAGGATATACATTACACAGACATATATAAGGGATCTATGCTTTGAGATCATATTTAGAGAACAAAAAGAAGCTTAATTCAAGTTACATATCAGGTGCTGCTAGTTAAATACTGGTTGCGACTGCTGCCATGTTAAACCAACTGCCATGTCCCTATATTGCTCTACCCTATACACCCAGTGGAGCCCTGGTGATGCAGTGGTTAAAAGCTTGGCTGCTAACTAAAAGTCTGGCAGTTCAAATTCACCAGCCGCTGCTTGGAAACCCTATGGGGCAGTTCTACTCTGTTCTATAGGATCGCTATGAGTCAGAATCAACTCGGTGGCAATGGGTTTGGTTATATACCCAATATATAGATTATTTGTTGTTGTTATTGTTGTTGTTAGGTGCTGTTGAGTAAGTTCCTACTCATAAAGACCCTATGTACGACAGAATGAAACACTGCCCAGTCCTGTGCCATCCTCATAATTGTTGTTATGCTTGTGCCCATTGTTGCAGCCACTGTGTCAACCCATCTTGTTGAGAGTCTTCCTCTTTTCCCTTGACCCTCTACTTTACCAAACGCAATGTCTTCTCCAGGCACTGGTCCCTCCTGATAACATGTCCACAGTACGTGAGATGAAGTCTCACCACCTTCCCTTCTAAGGAGCATTCTGGCTGTACCTCTTCCAAAAATATCATTCTTCTGGCAGTCCATGGTATATTCAATATTCTTCACCAACGCCATAATTCTAAGGCATCAGTTTTTCTTTGGTCTTTCTTGCTCACTGTTCAGCTTTCAAATGCATATGAGTTGGACCTTAGTCCTCAAGGTGACACCTTTGCTTTCTAACACTTTAAAGAGGTCTTTTCCAGCAGATTTGCCCAGTGCAATACGCCATTTGATTTCTTGACTGCGGCTTCCATGGATGTTGATAGTGGATCTAAGTATAGTGAAATCCTTGACAATTTCACTATTTTCTCCATTTATTGTTGGATAAATGTTGAAGATTTTTTGTTTTGTTTATGTTGAGGTATATTCCATACTGAAAGGTGTAGTATTTGATCTTCATTAGTAAGTGCTTCAAGTTCTCTTCATTTTCAGCAGGCAAGGTTGTGTCATCTGCATACCACAGGTTGTACGTTACAGCTACAATTAAACATTTATATTACATACAGGCAAAAGATCACATGCATTCATAGACAGGGGGCTGTGAGGAGGCATAGGAGTTATGTTTACTCAAAGAAAAATCTATAACCTCTCTTCTGGATCCATTCCAAGGACAAGACATGCCTATCATAGCCTCGTCAACACCTCAGCCATTCAAAGTGAGATGGAATACACAAATTAGTACCCTATATTCCACGGTCCCCACTGAGTTCTGCAAAAGCCCAGTCACATCTATCTACCTAGTGTAACTGGGTTTTAAACTTGCTAATATGTATTTGGTCAATCATTAAGCTTGCTGGAAATTTTAATAGGCTAGAAAACATCCAAATATCCACTGTTTCCCCGTTACTTTGTGGAGATTCATTCTGAAATGTGCTAAGGAAACCCTGCTCGTTAACTAGCCATCCTGCCTTCTAAGGTGGAATCAATTAGTGCTGCAGTTATCCACCTCATCCCAAAGAAAGAAAATGCTTCCTAGAGAAACACCCCAAAAGAAGCAGATCCCTTGATCTGTTTTCGCATGTGGATGGTATTAGTTACACAAACACAGGGAGAAAAGATAGGATTACGGAGGACGACGTCCTCCCAAATACTCCAGTTCTCCCTGAAAGTGAATGTCTTGTCCTTCCTGTTTTTACTTCTTAGTCTTAAATTTTTCACTGCCCTTATATTTCTTCAAGTGTCATGACACAAGCCACTTTCTGCCCCTTTCCTTCTCCCAGAAACGATTTTCTAGTTTTTGATGTCGCTTTTAATAAAATGTTGGCTCCAAACTCTTTCAGCAACCACATCCAAAAGAAGTCCTCTGTAACCCTGAACTGTATCTCTCTACAGGCTAGAAGTAAAGTGTAACTCCCAGAGATAAAGTTTTTTCAAAACGGCAACGGTATATTGCTTGTATTTTCTTTTACCCCAAGATGTAAGCTTTGACCTTGTCAAATGTCCTTTTGATTTTAAATAAGGGTTTTCATTGGGAAAAGTTCTACATGGTACATCTCAATTACCTGCTGCTGCTAACCTGTGAATAGGAGAAACTTTTTGAAATAGAGGCGCCTCACTTTTCCACCTTAGGAGATGCTTCTAAAATGGGTCCCACAAGTAAGTATGTCTGAACACGCTAAGGCTTTTCACCAGCGACACCTCCTTCCTTCCCCTCTCAAAATCACAGTTAGTCAAATGACTGCTGTTGGAATTCATTGAAACCTGGCAAACGTTATTACTAACCCTGGGCCAGGGGTCCAGTTACCACTGGCAGGCTGGGTGTGTAGTGTAATAATCTGGCCCTTTGTTAGGAGAGCCTCAGGCAGTTTAAAAAAAGTTATTTGTCCTGTGACCTTTTTAAAGGTTTTACAAATGTCCCACCCAACCCCCCGCCAAGTCATTATGCCACTAACCCCCCACGATTCCCAGTAGAGATGACATGTAATCTCCAGTTGAAATGCCCCTTTGAACTTAAATATCAAGAAATGGTGGCGCAGAAAATAGGGTATGTGTAAGAGAGATGGTTTAAATAATAATATTCAGCCATTTAATCCTTCTAACTATCTTAAAAGGTAGATACTATCCCCATTTTACAAATGAAGAAAGTGAGGCACAGAATAATTAAGGGACTTTCACAAGATAATAAGCAGCAATCCAGTTACTTTTTAACTAAGGTAGTCCAGCTCCAGAGCCTACATTTTCACCCTATATGCCATATATAAAAACCCAGTTTTTATATGCGATATATATATATAAATATAAAAGTAAGCGTTCTAAATATATTTAAACTTTAACAATTTTAAAATAGTCCACTGGCTTGCTTCCTATTGCAATGGGTTTCATTATGTCTTGGTATTTTGAGACTGTTTTTTTATGAAGATCAAGGAATGCTGGTGGTGCAGTGGTTAAGAGCTACGGCTGCTAACCTAAAGGTCAACAGTTTGAATCCACCAGCCGCTCCTTGGAAACCCTATGGGCCAGTTCCACTTGGTCCTATAGGGTCGCTATGAGTCAGAATCAATTAGACAGCAATGGGTTTTTTGATTTTTTTTTAATGAAGCCCAGTGTAGCACCAACTCTTGTCACCATCACCAAAATCATCAACGCGAATACCATCATCTAAAAACCTTTATTAAACTTTCAATGTGTGCAGAACACTGTACCAGGCACTTGAGGAGATATAGATTATGTGAAACACACCTTTTTTACTCTTGGGAATACCAGAACTAGTCTGAGAACTGCTTCAAAATGAAAAGGCATTAAGTACTCATAGGATATTAACTGAAAATTTACATAATTATATGCAAAAAATAAAAACTACTTCTGCCTGAAATTTGAAGATAATGCATAATTGAGGACTTTTATTTATTTAGGATGATAGCTTCAGGTCCCCTTTTCACCCCATGTATATAGACATAAAATTCTACAAAGACAATTAAAAAAAAAGCTAAGATTAAAGTCAATTGCATATATTACGGTATTATTTTATGGTACTTTCAGCATGGTTCTTATATCAAGTAGAAAATAACTATTTTCAAATGTAATTCTATAATTTATAGGTAATTGTGCACAAAGAATTTAATGAAATAAGGTTCTGACCCTTAAAATAAAGGATCAGAATCGTACTTCATTAAATTTCAAAATATCCTGAACACCACTAATAAAAGGAAGTTTCTATTTGCAGTCAGAAGATACTAATGGCAAATAAACTAAGCAGGTTACAAGTCTACCAAGTCATGGCTCTGCCAGTTTATTCAAATGAATTGCTTGGCTCATATAACCTATCTTTCATTTTTGAAACCTACCATTTTCCCTTGGTATAATATGCTAAAAGTACAGATATATTTTTGAAGAATAAAAACTCACTACTTTGTACTAATGAAGAATGTTTAAAGATTTTACATATGTACATTTACCTTCAAACCAAAAAAAAAAAAAAACGACCATTGCTCCAAGTGTGTACTAGAACCAAAATAATAAAATGGGACTTAGCAGATGTCTTTAGGAAATGGTTTTAGCAGATATTAAAAATAATTTCTGTATAAATTGTATATAAAATACTCTACTGAAACACCTGTAGGTACTTAATTAGGATTATGCTCTCCGGTACTTTAAATATCATCATGGCATCTTGTTTAGACTATTACATTATTTGAATTGTTTGTTGCTGTTATCATAATCAAAAGTAAATGTCCATGAATTTGGAATTCATAGTGTCAAAATCAATAAAAATGTCTTCAGATTCACATAAAACCCCACTCACATAAAGCCTCTTCATCATTTTTCAGTTATGACTTTGTAAATGTCCTTGACCCCGGTTCCAGTAAGTCCTCCTTGAGCAGAGGCCCTTCTCTGAGGCAGATGTGTTTTCCTATTACATCAGCTCATTATTCTTTTGTTTTGTCCTTGTTTTTTATTTTTCACTATGCCTTTGGTTTTCATGAAACCATATAGCTTTTACTTTATTTCATTTATAAATTCCACCCAATGTTTTTCATGCCTTACAATAAAAATACAGTGATGTCTTTAAGAAGTTTCGTTTCGGTGAAAAACTGAAAATATTTTCACTTATTTGCATAACAACTCTTAAGCTTTAAAAGTCTGTGGAATATGATTTCTCTTATGGAAATAAATCTGAAAAAAAGAAACCCAGGGTTTACAATTACCTTCAGAGGGCATTTATACTCCTTCATTTGGTATCCAAGTCCTTTCATAACCTGACCCTTGATCTGCCTTCCTAATCTTATCTTCCACTCCTCCTCAAAACCAATTCTCTTCAGTACATAAGTTTAGGCCATTACTCTAGGCTTCTCATCTGTAAAATGGGTCAATAATCTTTATTTCTATAGTGTTGCTTTGCAAATTAAGCCTGAAAGCTCCTAGCATAAAGCCTAGAATATAGCAGGTATTCAAAAAATGGGAGGAAGATGTGGTCCCTACATACAATAGTATACTACACAGCCATAAAGAGAAATAAAATCCTGATACATGCTACAACATGGATGAACCTTGAAAACCTACGCTCAGTGAAAAAAGTCAATCACAAAAGAACAAATATTGTATGATTTCTCTTATATGAAATAACAAGAATAGGCAAATTACAGAGACCAAAATTTATTAGTTCTTACCAGGGGCAGATTATCAAGCCTTGAGTTGCAATATTAAAAGATCCTATGGACAAAAAAATTGAAAACACAGGAGCATCAAAAGAAGACGGAAGGAATACACGGTCACTGTACCAAAAGAATTGGTCGACATTCAGCCATTTCAGGAGGTAGCATATGATCAAGAACCGATGGTACTAAAGGAAGAAGTCCAAGCTGCACTGAAGGCATTGGTGAAAAACAAGTCTCCAGGAGTTGATGGAATATCAATTGAGATGTTTCAGCAAATGGATGCAGCCCTGGAAGTGCTTACTTGTCTATGCCAGGAAATTTGAAAGACAGTTACCTGGCCAACTGACTGGAAAAGATCCATATTTGTGCCCATTCCAAAGAAGGATGATGCAATAGAATGCAGATTATGAAATGATATCATTAATATCAAACACACAGAAAATTTTGCTGAAGATAATGCAAAAGCAGTTGCAGCAGTACATTGACAGGAAATTCCCAGAAATTCAAGCACAGATTCAAGAGGACATGAAATGAGTGATATCACTGCTGATATCAGATGTATCTTGGCTGAAAGCAGAGAATAGCGGAAAGATATTTACCTTTGTTTTATTGACTATGCAGAGGCATTCAGCTGTGTGGATCATAAGAAATTGTGGATAACATTGTGAAGAACAGGAATTCCAGAACACTTAATTGTGCTCATGGGAAACCTGTACATTGACCAAGAGGCAGTTGTTTGAACAGAAGAAGGGGATACTGCATGATTTAAAATTAGGAAAGGTGTGCATCAGGGTTGTATCCTTTCACATATTTGTTCAATCTGTGTCTGAGCAAATAACCTGAAAACCTGGACTATATGAAGAAGAATGTGGCATCAGGATTGGAGAAAGACTCATCATCATCACATGATATGCAGTGACACAACCTTGCTTGGTGAAAATGAAGAGGACTTGAAGCACTTACTGATGAAGATCAAAGACTACAGCCTTCAGTAAAGATTGCATCTTAATGTAAAGAAAACAAAAGTCCTCGCAACTGGACCAATAAGCAACATCATGATAAATGAAGAAAAGATTGAAATTGTCGAGGATTTCATTTTATTTGGATTCACTATCAACACCCATGAAAGCAGGAGTCAAGACATGGAACAACGTACTGCATTGGGTAAATCTGCTGCAAAAGATCTCCTTAATGTGTTGAAAAGCAAAGATGTCACCTTGAGGATTAAGGTGTGCCTGACCCAAGCCATGATATTTTCATTTACCTCATATGCATCCAAAAGTTGGACTATGAATAAAGAAGACTGAAGAAGAATTGATGCATTTGAATTACGTTGTTGGCAAAGAATATTGAATATACCATGGACTGCCAGAAAAAGAACAAATCTGTTCTGGAAAAGTACAGTCAGCATGCTCCTTAGAAGTGAGGATGATGAGACTTTTGCATCACGTTAAACATGTTATCAGGAGGGACCAGTCCCTGGAGGACACCATGCTTGATAAAGTAGAGGGTCAGCAAAAAAGAGGAAGACACTCAATGAGATTGATTGGCTGCAACAATAGGCTCAAACATAGCAACGATTGTGAAGATGGCCCAGGGTTAGGCAGCGTTTTGTCGTTTTGTTGTACATAAGGTCACTATGAGTAGGAACTGACTTGATAGCACCTAACAACAATAGCTCTAGGGGTGGGAGGGACAGGGAAAGAGAGAATTTTTATTTAGGGAGTGTTTGTTTACAGTGATAGGAAATTTGGCAATGATTAAGAGAGGCGGTTGCACAATTGATGTCACTAAATTGTGCATACACCTGAAAAAGGTTTTTAAAAATTATAAAAGCCACACTGCCAAGTAGAACCAAAATTCCACATTGGAAATAAAAAAGGCACAACTCACAATGTGTCTGGGAAATGATCATCTGGATGTATTGAATGCGTAAGATATAGCTAAAGATTCAGACTATAATAAAATAAAACAATCAATTGACTAATAAAAAAACAGTGGGAGGAAGTCATATAAAGTTGGGGCTGAATCTCAGAGAGCTACACAAGAGAACATCATTACCCTCTCTGAGCCTCCATTTCCTCATCTGTAAAGAGTTATACTCTGTGATAGTGTTTATAAAGCACCTACCACAGATTTGTTGTTGTTCTGTGCCATTTACTCACAATGATTGCATCTCCAGAAATCTTTGGTAAAAGACCAAAGAACCCAGGTGGCTTAGTGGCTAAGAGTTCGGCTGCCAAGCAAAAAGTTGGCAGTTCAAATCCACCAGATGCTCCTTGGAAACCTTCTGGGGCAGTTCTACTCTGTCCTACAGGGTCACTGTGAGTCAGAATTGACTCGACAGCGAACAAGTTTGGGTTTTTTGTTTGTTTAGCACAGACTGGCACAGAGCATACTGAAAGTGCAAACATGTTCTAAATGAATAAATGAATGTTACAATCCTCCATACAAAGCAAAAGGAACTGACATAGATTTTCAGAGACTCACTTTCAGTCCCGCTCAGACCCATTCCCCTCTCCAAACCAGAGAGTATGTGCTCTTGGAATCGTCTTCTAAATTTATTCCAGAGCTCAGCTTTGCTCAGAATAGCTGATTTGAAATCTGGCTGCCTGTGAATGCTGGTTTGGGCACAGTGAAAAATAAACCAAAGAGTCATTGGAAAAAGCTGGCTTGGCCAATTACCTGTAACAATATCTGTAACAATAATCAGTCACAGATAAATCTGTTTATAAAGTTTACTAGTGAAATTCTTATATCTAACAGACACTGGGGTAGGGAACTTCTTCCCTAGGGCTACAGGGAAATAGCTCAACAACAACAGAATCAACTCAACAATAATGAGTATTATCCATGGAGAATGGGAGATAACAAAGACAAATGAAGAAAAATACAAAACTTTAAATTCACCTGCTTTTTGCTGGGGCTCAAACAGATACTTGGCCACCAATGTTTATTTGCAGCACTATTCACAATCTAAGTGCCCATTGACGGAGAATGGACAAGCAAAATGTGATCTACACACGCAATGGAATATTATGCTGTCTTAAAAAGGCATGAAGTACTGATACATGCTACTAAATGGATGAACCTTGAAAACATTATGTTAAGTGAAATAAGCCAGACATAAAAGGACAAATATTGTATGATTCTATTTACATGAAATATCTGTTGTCATTGTTGTTAGGTGCCATCAAGTTGCTTCCAACTCATAGTGACCCTATGTACAACAGAACGAAACACTGCCCAGTCCTGTACCATCTTCACGATCATTACTGTGCTTGAGCCCATTTTTGTGGCCCATTGTTGCAGACCCATCTAGTTGAGGGTCTTCCTCTCTTTCGCTGACCCTCTTCTTTACCAAGCATGATGTTCTTCTCCAGGGACTGGTCCCTCCTGATAACATGTCCAAAGTATGTGAGACAAAATCTCTCCATCGTTGCTTCTAAGGAGCATTCTGGCTATACATGAAATACCTAGAATAGGCAAATTCATAGATACAGAAAGTAAATTAGAAGTTATCAGACTCTGGGGGAGAGGGCAACAGAAAGTTATTGCTTAATAGATACAGAGTTTCTGTTTAAGGTAGTAGAAAAGCCTTGGAAGTGGATAGTGGTGACGGTTGCACATTATGGATGTAATTACTGCCGCTGAATTGAACACTTAAAAATGGTAAAATGACAAATGTTATACATGTTTACCACAACAAATTTTTTAAAGGGGTTGAGGAGCAACCACCCACTTTTTAAGTTTAGCATGAGGAATATAAGGTTTGTGTAATAAATCCAGCAGAGACGTAAACTGGAAACTTCACCTCTCTGTTAGAGTCAAAAGAAGCAGACATTTAGTATCAAGAGGTAGAGGAAAGGATAAACAGGGAGTCATCTGAGAAAGGGAAGAGCCAGACAGCAGGAGAAACCATCAGAGGGGAGAAAAGAGAGAGCGAGACTAAAACAGGAAAAAGGAAAAAAAGGAAGCAGTACCATGGGGGCCTTGGAAGAAATAATAAATTCATCTGAGAAAGAAGTGAAATTCTGATGCTGAGGTATCAGATCCAGCCGAGAGAGGAAAGGAAACTAGTATTTATCAAGTAACTACATGTACCAGGGCTTGTGGGCTGAGTGCTTTCACATATGTAATTATTCTCTCTATATTTCAGATTAGCTGCTTTACAGAGACATCCGAACAAAAAATCAGCCACATCACTGACAACCTAAGAAAAAGGAAGGCAATAACTCACTACCGTTATTTCATTTGACTCCAAGCTCTTTATCTCATCCGCAGTATTTCAGTGAGAGGGTTTCTAATCAAACACAGTCGTGGGAGTAAATATCTCTCCTGCTTGTATGTAAAAGCAAGGGTAATCACAAAGGCACAGATGCATCAAAAAAACTACTTGAATTTAATTGAATAGTTTATACATTACTAAAGAGTGTTTGTATTCAATTTCATATAACAAACAAGCAAAGATTTAAGATCTTGGATATGGCAAACTTGCAACTTCGAATCAAGTACCCCTGAAAATATCCAACATCCTTTCTTGCCTTTGGCCTCCTGCCATGAGTTGTTGATGTTGTCAACATTAACAAAGCTAATAGAATTCTTCTTACCAAAAAAAAAAAAATAGATGGAGGAAAACAACCCCTTATCTGGTGTAGTACATTTACCCTTGGTTTTCTTATGAGATTATGTGTGGTCCCTTAAACTGAACTGTGACTTGTTAAGACTTTTCTTCCATGTTGTCACCAGGGTGGTCTTACAAACTGTAAGTGTAACTGCTACGTTGCTACTGTCTAACATAGAGCTTAGAATTGCCCTCTTTATGTCTGCTTTTAAAAACTTAAATTATTATTCTCATCCTTTAACTCTAGAAACCAACCATTTCCAGGCTAGGAGGACAAATGATAAAATAGTCTTGAGTGTCTTTTATTGTCCTGCTTTAGACCTCCTTATCTCCTCCTTAGATGAGCTTCTTACCTGGTTTCTCTGCTCACTACTTCTCCCCTTCAGCCCATTCTATACACTCCTGCCAGAATGAGGTTTCTAAAACACACCACAATTCAGATCATCCCTCTCCTCAGAAAACTTCAATCACTCTCTTGCCTGCAGTATAAAGTTCAACGTCCTTGGTATCATGTTCAAGATCATCCAAAGTCCAGCACCAACCTACATTTCCTATCCCAACACCTTAAATCTATCTATACACCCCAAATTCCAAGCTCAATTGACCATTGACTGAATATACCATGTGTTTGCAAGACTGTGTCATATTCATTTCATTTCTCCAACCTAGATTACCCTTCTCCTCATTCTTCACTTACCAAAATCCAACTCATCCTATAAAACTCAAATTAAATTGTACCTTTCTAGAGAGCCACCTTAGAGATCTCCAAGTGGAGTTAATCATTCCTTTCCTGGGTTCCCATTGTGTTACAGGCCTCTAATGAGTAGTTATTTTCTATGTATTTCTATAATGATTGATTGTTTCCATGTATATGTCTACGAGAGGTCCATAAACTCCTTGAAAGCAGGGATTAGGAATTTATTGCTTTTCCCTCCTTCTGCCCCTACCTTGTATTGTAGTTACCCTTGCCCCAATTTTCTCAGTGCCCAGCAGTTGGGAGGTGCTTCATCAACACTTCCTCCAGGCCCTGTATAGGATGGAAGCCCAGTGGCCAGTGACTTTCAGACCAAGATGTTCAATGTGTAAGGCTCAGAGTTTTCCATAACAGACAGATCAGGATCTCAGGGGCAGGCATCCAACAGCTACAGCATACCCAGGAGAAATACTGCTACCAAGCCGCACTGGACAGAAAGGAAGGTGACAGGGAAGGCGGTAAAGGGCATTGAGGAGACTACAAAGGGTGGGTAGCAGATAGTGTAGACTAAAGGGTTCCTCTGTCAGGGCTTAATGGCTGTGGAATCTTCCACTTGGAGGTTGACTTGCCTGGCTCCTGTGCACACTCTCTGGAATCTCTGGTGATTCCTGGCAAGCTGAGAGGCTTGGATTCCACCTTAAGCTAAGCCATCCTTGCAAGAGTCAACGTATTCAAAGCTATTAAAAAAAATGAAGTTTGTTTTCCACCACCCACCACACCTTGGTGGTGTGAGCCATGATGTGCAAAAAGAGGGTTTGAGGAAGGGTTGAAGAAATAGGCTGCCTTTACTTCCCTTACTGTCTCAACATATTATAGTAAAGCCTGCGAAAGCTGGAATCTGTGTCAGTGGAAACCTGTCAGAGAAGGAAAACTCAAATATTTTCCACTAAAATGAGCACTGGAAAAGTGTTAAGACTATACCCCATCAAAGGCAGAAAGTTTGTGAGACCCAGAAAAACAAGGCAGTCCCATTGAATTCTGGCTGTCATAGATTTTCACTGTATGATGCTTTTAAAGGTATTCATTTTAACAATCTTAAAATTCTGTGATATAAGAAAGGATTTCCAACAGAACAATGCCAAGTGAAATGATCATATTAAGATCTAGATGGCAGAAGATTCTCAACTATATAGCACCAGAGATAAGAAGCTTAGTGCCAGGCGGAGCCAATAGGGTGGAATAGATAGACGCTTCAGCAAGCCCTCTTTACAACAACGACCGGAAAAAAACAAGTGAAACGAGTATATTTGTGACAAGCTGGGAGCCCTGAGCATCAAAGGCAAGCTTAGACAATGAACTGAGGGGCAGGGGGAGGAAGAGGCCATTCAGAAGTGGAGAGGAGTTACCGGACCTGAATGGCGGGGAGCCCTCAGGCACCATTCCTGGAGCGGTGGCGGCAGCAGGCTGATACTAGCGTTCGGCCGCAGTTTCCTCAGGGAGAAGCAGCCAGCCACACGGCCTACTCACACCTCTGGAACCTGAGAAGAACGGCCTTTCAGCAAAAGCTAAGTACTTGTGTATATTTTACCACACCCCCCCCCCCCCACCCCCAAGCTGGCTTCAGTGGCTGAATTCCCTGGGCCTGAGATAGGCCCTGTTGAGCACCTAAAGCCATCCTCCTGGCCTTGGAAAAAAAAAAAAAAAAAAGAGGGAAAAAATTTGCAACTGGGGGAAAAGATAATTTTTCAGCTCCACTAACCAGGGGAGCTCAGGACAGAAGCGGCTCCTGTCCAGGCATAAACAGTCCGTGGACTTTGAGCACCTTTCCCTTCTGCATGGACCTGTGTGGGCCTATTTTGGGAGAATAGGCCCTTGTTGGCAGACTCCAACTGTTTCAGCTGTGTGGCAGAGAGGTGGGTGTTTGATGTTTGACATTGCTTTGCCTATTAAGCAAGATCCTCACCTACCCACATCAGGGACCTAGGGACTGGCAGCTCCACTCAGGTCACCCAGCCACCCATGACAGGGGTCCAAGGATAATTGGTGCCTCCCAGTCCTTACAACCAAAAACTTTGGATGCCCATGGTCTGTCTGCAGAACCCACCCATCTGCACACTGTAGGGAGCAGGGACACACTTTCCTCAGAGACACTTGGGGGTCGGTTCTCAGCCCCCTGCTTTGTTCAGAGCATGACCCCCTGCTGCAATCAGATACCGGTACATACACCAATCACCCCTGCTCCTCTAAGACTGTAGGACAGACCCTGTGCCGCACACTTGATGATCAGCTACCTGGATACACGAGCTGAATCCATACAAGAAAAGTGAATGGACTTCTAGACTGATATACTTAATAACAGCTCTAGCCATCTGGGGACAGGACGTCAGAGCTCCAAAGGTGAAAATAATCAAGCTAGCTCACTCAAGCAACCCATCTGGGTATATCAAAACAAAACAAACCAAGAAGCTACGACACAGTAAGCAAGCATAAAAAATACAATAACTTATAGATGGCTTGGAGACAACAGTCAATATCAAGTCACATAAAGAAATAGACCATGATCACCTCAACAAGCTCTCAAAACAAAGAATCCAGGGATCTTCTAGATGAAAGTGCATTCCTGGAATTACCAGAGCCAAAATACAAAAGGTTAATATACAGAACCCTTCAAGACATCAGGAAGTAAATGAGGCAATACACAGAACAAGCCAAGGAACACACAGATAAAGCAATTGAAGAAATTAGAAAGATTATTCAGGAACATAATGTAAAATTTAAGGGGGCCAAGATGGCTAACTAGGTAGATGCTACCTCGGATCCCTCTTGCAACAAGACTCGGAAAAACAAGTGAATCGGTCACATACATGACAATCTATGAACCCTGACCATCAAACACAGATCTAAAGAGTTGACCTGAGTGACAGGTGAGCAAAAAGCTGCACCCTGAACCAGCGACTGCTTCTGGAACCCGCGACCCACTTCACAGCCTTAAACCCTCATGGTTCCCTGGTGCCGAGCAGCGGGGCTGATAGCGCCTTGCTGAGGCGGGGCAGGCACGGGACACAGCCCTAACCCCTAGCCCCCTGGGATAACCTCCATAGAGACTCAGCCAGCGCAAGCAGCCTGCACACTAATGGGGCTAATGAGAGAACGAATGAGCAACCACGGGGAAGCTGCAACTGTTTTCAGAGCATAGCGCCAGCGTCCCAGTCAGAAAACCTTGGTGCCGGGTTTTGGACTGGGCACAGGGGAGCTGAGCACGGCATCCTGAGACGGCACAAACACGGGACGCAGCCCTAGCCCCCTGAACTGACCTTGGGAGAAGCCCAGCCAGTGCACAAAGGCAGCACAGTGACGCGGCTGACAGGAGGAGAAGTCACTGGGAGGCAGCGACTGGTTTTAGAGCCAGGAGTGAGGCATCCCAGCTGGGGAACTGTGGCGCTGGGCTTTGGACCAGGAGCGGAGGAACTGACCACAGCTTCTGAGACAGCGGGCCTGCACAGGACATGGGCCTGACCCCCGGGGGCAATCTCGACCCAGCCAATGCACACAGGCTACCCACCCCTCAGATGAAGTCCTCGCCAAGCAAGATAAGTAACTTTATCTATATTCCTGGGTGCTACTCTCTTCTATCTATCTGATCCCTCCCCTCCCCTTCCCAGGTGGCTTCATTAACATTGGAATTTCCTGGGCCAGAGAGTGAAGTGCTCTGCTGTTTTTTTTTGTTTGTTTGTTTGTTTTGTCTTTTTCTAACCCATTCTCCTGGCCTAAGAGCAGCAGCTACAAAAAACCCAGGGACCAAGAATCCTTCCCTGACTTCCCGAAATTGGACTAAAAATACAGAACCAGCTCCAGCCAAGCATATGAAATCCACAGTCTTGGGCTTTCATCCCTACAGGCAACAAGGTGGCTATTATAATGCAAAGGCAACTCTGATAGTGATCTGACTGTAATTGTTTTAGCGGATTACTGGAAAGACAAGTTTCCCATGTCTGATATCTCTACCTATTAAGCAGAGCCCTCACTGACCCACACCAGGGAACTGAGGGCTGAAGCTCCACCCAGACCACCTAACCTCCTGCCACAGGGGTCTGAGGATAGTGACATCTACCAATCCGTAGAGGTACTTGCATTGGGTGCCTAAGGTACAGCTGCAGAGCCCACCCACCAATGTGCTTTAGGAATAGAGACACACCTACCTCACTGGCACTTGGGGGAAGCCTGTCAGCATCCTGCCCCCCCAGAATGTGACCCCCTGCTGCTACTAGAATCTGGTGCACACTAGTATCACCACTACTCCTCTAAGCGAATAGGTGACAGTCTACCCCACACACTTGGTGACCCAAAATCAGATTTTACTCAAGAATAGTGAATGGACTATTAGGCTTATATTTCTGGTAACAGCCCAAACCAGCTGGTAAGAGGACATAAGTGATTCAAAGGCTACAACAATCAAGAAAATATATGTAGCCCATCTACGTATATTGAAAGAAAACAAAGCAAGATACGACTCAGTGAGCAAATATAAATAAATCATTACAATATCTTTTAGATGGCTCAGAGACAGCAGTCAATATCAAGCCACATAAAGAAGCAGACCATGATTGCTTCTACAACTCCCCAAATTAAAGAATCAAAATCTTTCCCAAATGAAGATACAATCCTGGAATTGCCAGATGCAGAATATAAAAAACTAATTTACAGAATGCTTCAAGACATCAGGGATGACCTCAGAAATGAAATAAGGCAATCTACAGAAAAAGCCAAGGAACACACTGATAAAGCAGTTGAAGAAATCAAAAAGATTATTCAAGAACATAGTGGAAAAATTAATAAGTTACAAGAATCCATAGAGAGACAACATTCAGAAATCCAAAAGATTCACAGTAAAATTACAGAATTAGACAACTCAATAGGAAGTCAGAGGAGCAGACTCGAGCAATTGGAATGCAGAGTGGGGGAGGTGGAGGATAAAGCAATTGACACCAATACAGCTGAAGAAAAATCACATAAAAGAACTTTAAAAAAATGAAGAAACCCTAAGAATCATGTGGGACCCTATTAAGAAGAGTAACTTGCGTGTGATTAGAGTTCCAGAACAAGGAGGAATAATAGAAAATACAGAGAGAATGGTTGAAGATCTGTTGGGAGAAAACTTCCCTGACATCATGAAAGATGAAAGGATATCTATCCAAGATGCTCATCGAACCCCATATAAGATTGATCCAAAAAGAGAATCACCAATACATAGTATCATCAAACTTGCCAAAACCAAAGATAAACAAAAAATTTTAAAAGCAGCCAGGGATAAAAGAAAGGTCTCCTACAAAGGAGAATCAATCAGAATAAGTTCAGACTACTCAGCAGAAACCATGCAGTCAAGAAGGCAATGGGATGACGTATATACAGCACTGAAGGATAAAAACTGCCAGCCAAGGATCATATATCCAGCAAAACTCTCTATAAAATATGAAGGTGAAACTAAAACATTTACAGATAAACACAAGCTTAGAGAATTTTCAAAAACCAAACCAAAGCTACAACAAATACTAAAGGAAATTGTTTGGTCAGAAAACCAATAATATCAGATAACAACACAACACAAGGTCACAGAACAGAACATACTGATATCAACTCAAATAAGGAAATCACAAAAACAAATTAAGATTAATTTTAAAAAGAAAAAAATGCTCAAAACAGGGAATCGTTGAAGTCACTATGTAAAAGATCGCAATAATCAAAAAGAGGGACTAAATACAGGAGACATAGAACTGCCATATGGAGAGGAAAACAAGGCGATATAGGACGATACAAGTTAGGTGTTTACTTAGAAAAATGGGATAAATATTAAGGTAACCACAAAGAGGTCTAACAATTCCATAACTCAAAATAAAAACCAAGAAAAACATAACGACTCAGCAAACATAAATTCGACTACTATGAAAACGAGGAACACACAATTTACAAAGAAAAACATCTCAGCACAAAAAAGTAGGTGGAAAAATGAACTTGTCAACAACTCACATAAAAAGGCATCAAAATGACAGCACTAAACACGTATTTATCTATAATTACACTGAATGTAAATGGACTAAAAAGGCACCAATAAAGAGACAGAGAGTCTCAGACTGGATAAAGAAACACGATCCATCTACATGCTGCCTACAAGAGACACACCTTAGACTTAGAGACACAAACAAACTAAAACTCAAAGGATGGACAAAAATATATCAAGCAAACAACAATCAAAAAAGAGCAGGAGTAGCAATATTACTTCCTGACAAAACGGACTTCAAAGTTAAATCTGCCACAAAGGATAAAGAAGGACACTACATAATGATTAAAGGGGCAGTTGAACAGGAAGACATAACCATATTAAATATCTATGCACCCAATGACGGGGCTGAAAGATACATAAAACAGACTTTAACAGAACTGAAAAGTGAGATAGACACCTCCACAATTATAGTAGGAGACACCAACACACCACTTTCGGAGAAGGATAGGACTTCCAGTAAGAAGCTCAATAGAGACACGGAAGACCTAATTCTTACAATCAACCAACTTGACCTCAGAGACCTATACAGAACACTCCACCCAACAGCTGCAAAGTATACTTTTTTTTAGTGCACATGGAACATTCTCTAGAATAGATCACATATTAGGTAATAAAACAAACCTTTGCAGAATCCAAAACATCGAAATATTACAAAGCATCTTCCCAGATCACAAGGCCATAAAAGTGGAAATCAATAACAGAAAAATTAGGGAAAAGAAATCAAATACTTGGAAACTGAACAATACTCTGCTGAAAAAAGACTGGGTTATAGCAGACATTAAGGAGACAATAAAGAAATTCATAGAATGCAACAAGAATGGAAACATTTCCTATCAAAACCTCTGGGACACAGCAAAAGCAGTGCTCAGAGGTCAATTTATATCGATAAATGCACACATACAAAAAGAAGAAAGAGCCAAAATCAGAGAACTGCCCCTACAACTTGAACAAATAGAAAGCCAGCAACAAAAGAATCCATCAGGCACCAGAACAAAACAAATAATAAAAATTAGAGCTGAACTAAATGAATTAGAGAACAGAAAAACAATTGAAAGAATTAACAAAGCCAAAAGCTGGTTCTTTGAAAAAATTAACAAAATTGATAAACCACTGGCCAGACTGACTAAAGAAATACAGGAGAGGAAACAAATAACCCGAATAAGAAACGAGATGGGCCATATCACAACAGACCCAACTGAAATTAAAAGAATCATATCAGATTATTATGAAAAATTGTACTCTAACAAATTTGCAAACCTAGAAGAAAGGGATGGATTCCTAGAAAAACACTACCTACCTAAACTAACACAATCAGAAGTAGAACAACTAAATAGACCCATAACAAAAAAAGAGATTGAAACGGTAATCAAAAAACTCCCAGAAAAAAAAAGCCCTTGCCCGGATGGCTTCACTACAGAGTTCTACCAAACTTTCAGAGAAGAGTTAACACCACTACTACTAAAGGTATTTCAAAGCATAGAAAATGACGGAATACTACCTAACTCATTCTGTGAAGCCACCATATCCCTGATACCAAAACCAGGTAAAGACACCACAAAAAAAGAAAATTACAGACCTATATCCCTCATGAACATAGATGCAAAAATCCTCAACAAAATTCTAGCCAATAGAATTCAACAACATATCAAAAAAATAATCCACCACGATCAAGTAGGATTTATTCCAGGTATGCAAGGCTGGTTTAATATTAGAAAAACCATTAATGTAATCCACCATATAAATAAAACAAAAGACAAAAACCACATGATCTTATCAACTGATGCAGAAAAGGCATTTGACGAAGTCCAACACCCATTCATGATAAAAACTCTCAGCAAAATAGGAATTGAAGGAAAATTCCTCAACATAATAAAGGGCATCTATACTTTTTTTATACAAAGCCAACAGCCAACATCATTCTAAATGGAGAGAGCCTGAAAGCATTTCCCTTGAGAATGGGAACCAGACAAGGATGCCCTTTATCACCGCTCTTATTCAACATTGTGCTAGAGGTCCTAGCCAGAGCAATTAGGCTAGACAAAGAAATAAAGGGCATCCGGACTGGCAAGGAGGAAGTAAAATTATCGCTATTTGCAGATGACATGATCTTATACACAGAAAACCCAAAGGAATCCTCCAGAAAACTACTGAAACTAATAGAAGAGTTTGGCAGAGTCTCAGGTTATAAGATAAACATACAAAAATCACTTGGATTCCTCTACATCAACAAAAAGAACATAGACGAGGAAATCACCAAATCAATACCATTCACAGTAACCCCCAAGAAGATAAAATTCTTAGGAATAAACCTTACCAAAGATGTAAAATACCTATACTAAGAAAACTACAAAGTACGAGGTCAAGAAACTAAAAGGGACCTACACAAGTGGAAAAACATACCGTGCTCATGGATAGGAAGACTTAACATAGTAAAAAAGCCATCTTTACATACAATGCACTTCCGATCCAAATTCCAATGACATTTTTCAAAGTGATGGAGAAACAAATCACCAACTTCATATGGAAGGGAAAGAAGTCCCGGATAAGTAAAGCATTACTGAAAAAGAAGAACAAAGTGGGCGGCCTCACTCTATCTGATTTTAGAACATGTTATACAGCCACAGTAGTCAAAACAGCCTGGTACTGGTACAACAACAGGCACATAGACCAATGGAACAGAATCGAGAACCCAGATATAAAACCATCCACATATGAGCAGCTCATATTTGACAAAGGCCCAGTGTCAGTTAACTGGGGAAAAGATAGTCTTTTTAACAAATGGTGCTGGCATAACTGGATACCCATTTGCAAAAAAAATGAAACAGGACCCATACCTCACCCCATGCAGAAAAACTAACTCCATGTGGATCAAAGACCTAAACATAAAGACTAAAACGATAAAGATCAAGGAAGAAAAAATAGGGACAATGTTAGGCGCCCTAATACAAGGCATAAACAGAATACAAAACATTACCAAAAATGATGAAGAGAAACCAGATAACTGGAAGCTCCTAAAAATCAAACACCCATGCTCATCTGAAAACTTCACCAAAAGAGTAAAAACAGCACCTACAGATTGGGAAAAAATTTTCAGCTATGACATCTCTGACCAGCGCCTGATCTCTAAAATTTATATGATTCTGTTAGAACTCAACCACAAAAAGACAAACAACCCAATCAAAAAGTGGGCAAAGGATATGAACACACACTTCACTAAAGAAGATATTCAGGCAGCTAACAGATACATGAGAAAATGCTCTCGATCATTAGCCATTAGAGAAATGCAAATTAAAACTACGATGAGATTCCATCTCACTCCAACAAGTCTGGCATTAATCCAAAAAACACAAAATAATAAATGTTGGAGGGGCTGCGGAGAGATTGGAACTCTTATACACTGCTGGTGGGAATGTAAAATGGTACAACCACTTTGGAAATCTATCTGGCATTTTCTTAAAAAGTTAGAAATAGAACTACCATACAACCCAGAAATCCCACTCCTCAGAATACGCCCTAGAGAAATAAGAGCCTTTACACGAACAGATATATGTACACCGATGTTTATTGCAGCTCTGTTTACAATAGCAAAAAGCTGGAAGCAACCAAGGTGTCCATCAATAGATGAATGGTTAAATAAATTATGGTACATTCACACAATGGAATACTATGCATCGATAAAGAACAGGTACGAATCTGTGAAACATTTTATAACATGGAGGAACCTGGAAGGCATTATGCTGAGTGAAATTAGTCAGAGGCAAAAGGACAAATACTGTATAAGACCACTATCATAAGTTCTTGAGGAATAGTATAAACTGAGAAGAACACATTCTTTTGTGGTTACGAGAGGGGGGAGGGAGGGGGGAGGGAGGGTGGGAGAGGGCTATTTACTGATTCTTTTAGTAAATAAGAACTACTTTAGGTGAAGGGAAGGACAATACTCAATACAGGAAGGTCAGCTCAACTGGACTGGACCAAAAGCAAAGAAGTTTCCGGGATAAACTGAATGCTTTGAAGGTCAGCGGAGCAAGGGTGGGGTTTGGGGACTATGGCTTAAGGGGACTTCTAAGTCAATTGGCATAATAAACTCTGTTATGAAAACATTCTGCATCGCACTTTGAAGTTTGGCGTCTGGGGTCTTAAATGCTAACAAGCGGCCATCTAAGATGCATCAATTGGTCTCAACCCATCTGGATCAAAGGAGAAAGAAGAACACCAGGGTCACACGATAACTATGAGCCTGAGACAAAAAGGGCCACATGAACTAGCAACTTACATCATCCTGAGACCAGGAGAACTAGATGGTGCCCGGCCACAACCGATGACTGCCCTGACGGGGAGCACAACAGAGAACTCCTGAGGGAGCAGGAAAACAGTGGGATGCAGACCCCAAATTCTCATAAAAAGGCCAGACTTAATGGTCTGACTGAGACTAGAGGAATCCCGGCGGTCATGGTCCCCAAACCTTCTGTTGGCCCAGGACAGGAACCATTCCTGAAGACTACTCATCAGACGTGGAAGGGACTGGACAATGGGTTGGAGAGAGATGCTGATGAAAAGTGAGCTACTTGTATCAGGTGGACACTTGAGACTGTTTTGGCATCTCCTGTCTAGAGGGGAGATGGGAGGGTAGGAAACTGGCAAAACCGTCACGAAAGGAGAGAGTGGAAGAAGGGAGCGGGCTGACTCATTAATAAAGGAGGAGAGTAAATGGGAGTATGTATTAAGGCATATATAAGCTTATATGTGAGAGACTGACTTGATTTGTAACTTTCACTTAAAGCACAATAAAAATTATTAAAAATAATAATAATAAATCCATTACGTGTTAATACAAAAAAAATTAATAAGCTGGAAAAATCCATAGACAGGCAGCAATCAGAAATTCAGAAGATTAACAATAAAATTACAGAAGTAGACAACTCAATAGAAAGTCAGAGGAGCAGAATTGAGCAAATAGAAGCCAGAATTTCTGACTTCGAAGATAAATCACTTGGCACTAATATATCTGAAGAAAAATCAGATAAAAGAAGCTTAGCCCCCCTGCGCAGTTAACATAAGCTGAGTACTACAGTTAAGTCCTGTTCTAGATTGTATAATTTTGAGTTGTTGTTAGTTGCCATTGAGTCAGCTCTGACTCATGGTGACCTTATTTATAACAGAAACATTGCCCTGAACCATCTTTATGATCATTGGCATGTTTTAGTCCATTATTTTGTCTATTGTGTCAATCCATCTCACTGAGGGAATTCCTTGTTTTTGCTAACCCTCTTCTTTACCAAACATGATGTCCTTTTCTAGCAGTTGATCTTTCCTGATGGCATGCCCAAAATAAGCAAGCAGAAGTCGCTCCATCCTCACTTCTAAGGAGCATTCTGTTTGTGTTTCCTCTAAGACTGGTTTGTCGTTCTTCTGTCAGCCTACCACATATTCAATATTCTTCACCAACACTACAATTCAAATGCATCATCTCTTCTTCTATAACTCACAAGAAATAAAAATTCTATAAAATAGCTCCATGGCTTCCTGATTATGGGGGGTGTGGCCACTTCCGCTTCCTCAAAACAGCATGAGGCAGCAGAAAGGATGGCACTTACCATAACTAATGATCAAAGTATCTGGCTGCCTGCTTGGGGAAGCTCTCCAGGATATGTTTACCAACTCCCTACTTCTCTTCCTCCTAAACACAGAAGAAAAGCAAAGTGGAATCCTGAAGTGCATTTCAGAAAACCACATGCAAGTTTCAGGATTAAAATCAGGGAGGGTCCAGAGCTATAGAAACAATCCAGTTACTAGGTTAAGATAGATGATGACATATAAGCTCAGGAAATGCAAGGGATGGGATTTGCAACATAAGGAGAAAAAAAAAAAGTAGACCTCTTAAATATTTTGATTTTTTTCCCGAAACCTTTCAGGGTTATAGCTATACATTTATATGAGTGTTCACGCTCTCATTAAGGAAGACAAGCCATCCATAAAAATAACTACAGGAGGCATCAGGGGGTGGTCAGTTCTCTAAGATTTACATGAAATGTTTTGATACACAGAAGTGGGAGAGACTTTCCTGGCTGGAGAAGTGAAGACCACTTCACTGAGGAGAGGGCATGTGGACTACGTCTTCAGGGATTCTGACAAGCAGAGATGAGAATGAAGGGTATTTAGAGAGAAGAGAGCAACGTGAATAAAGGCAAGTCAGCAGTTCAGTTTGGTTGATGGGTAAGATTCATGAGTTATGAGAGTAATGCAAAATTGTAAAGGAAGAATAAGTTGGGACTATATTGTGAAGGGCCTTGAAAGCAGTAACCAAGAAGCTCAGGCTATATTCAGTAAGCAATATGGAGTCACTGAAGGTTTGTGGGAAGTAACATAATTTGTATGGATTTAATTGTATCTTCCCAATATATGTGTTGGAATCCTAACCCATATTCCTGTGGATGTAATCCTGCTTGGAAATAGGGTTTTCCTTGTCATGTTAATTACGTCACAGTAAGGTGGGTCCTAAATCTAATCATTTCTGAATTATAAAAAAAGCAGATTAGGCACCACCTGTCCATCAGTTTGTAATGCTGTGGTTGTGTGTTGCCACGATGCTGGAAGCTATGCCACTGGTATTTCAAATACCAGCAAGATCACCCATGTTGGACAGGTTTCAGTGGATCTTTCAGACTAAGACAGACTAGGAAGAAAGGCCTGGTGATCTGCATCTGAAAATTAGTCAATGAAAACCATAAAGATCACAGCACAACATTATCAGATACAGTGCAAAAAGATGAGCCCCTCAGGTTGGAAGGCATTCAAAATACAACTGCGGAAGAGCTGCCTCCTCAAAGTAGAGTCTACCTTAATGATGTAGATGGAGTCAAGCTTTTGGGACCTTCATTTGCTAATGTGCCATGCCTCAAAATGAGAAGCAACAGCTGTAAACACCCACTAATAATTGGAACATGGTAATTGGTCTAATATCGTATTTAGTGCTTCTATTCTACCTCCTAGTTTGTTGCATGGTGCCTGGGATCTTAAACACTACCAAGTCGCCACCCAAAGTATAATTGGTCTGTATTTACCTGGAAAAAAAGAAAAAGAAGGAAAGTCAGGAGTAGAAGAGGAAATGGCTAATTGCCACCACGAGGAACTGCCTCCTTTGCCATAAGACCAGAAAGGAATGGTGCCCATCTACAATTACTGAATGCTTTGTTCAAAGATTCTGCAGAAGAATCCTGGTAGGAATGGGGGAAAGTGTGGATCAGAATTTCTAATTCTTATAATCCAGATTTTCTGAAGCCATTGAGGCTGGATGAGCTATTGCCCTGAGATAACCTTTAAACCTTAAAAATACCCCCTGAAGTCTTCTTTAAACCAAACAATAGTTTAGCTTAGTAAGTAAAGAATGTCTGCCTTACATAAGGAAACGCTCAAGATCATTAGCCATTAGAGAAATGCAAATCAAAACTACAATGAGATACCTTCTCATTAATCCAAAAGACACAAAATAATAAATGTTGGAGAAGTTGTGGAGAGGCTGGAACACTTATGCACTGCTGGTAGAAATGTAAAATGGTACAACCACTTTAGAAATCAATTTGGCCCTTCCTTAAAAATCTAGAAATAGAAGTACCATAGGATCCAGCAATCCTACTCCTTGGAATATGTTGTTGTTATTGTTAGGTGCCATCAAGTCAGTTCTGACTCATAGCGACCCTATGCGCAACAGAACGAAACACCGCCTGGTCCTGAGCCCTCCCTACAATTGTTGTTATGCTTGAGCTCATTGTTGCAGCCACTGTGTCAATCCACCTCGTTGAGGATCTTCCTCTTTTCCGCTGACCCTGTACTCTGCCAAGCATGATGTCCTTCTCCAGGGACTCATCCCTCCTGACAACATGTCCAAAGTATGTAAGATGCAGTCTGGCCATCCTTGCTTCTGAGGAGCATTCTGGTTGCACTTCTTGTAAGACAGATTTGTTTGTTCTCTTGGCAGTCCATGGTATATTCAATATTCTTTGCCAACACCACAATTCAAAGGCATCAATTCTTCTTCGGTCCTCCTTATTCATTGTCCAGCTTTCACATGCATATGATGCGATTGAAAATACCATGGCTTGGGTCAGGCGCACCTTAGTCTTCAAGGTGACATCTTTGCTCTTCAACAGTTTAAAGAGGTCCTTTGCAGCAGATTTACCGAATGCAATGCATCTTTTGATTTCTTGATTGCTGCTTCCATGGCTGTTGATTGTGGATCCAAGTAAAATGAAATCCTTGACCACTTCAGTCTTTTCTCCGTTTATCATGATGTTGTTCATTGGTCCAGTTGTGAGGATTTTTGTTTTCTTTATGTTGAGGTGCAATCCATACTGAAGGCTGTGGTCTTTGATCTTCAATAAGTGCTTCAAGTCCTCTTCACTTTCAGCAAGCAAGGTTGTGTCATCTGCATAACACAGGTTGTTAATGAGTCTTTCTCCAATCCTTTGATGCCCCGTTCTTCATAAAGTTCAGCTTCTCGGATTATTTGCTCAGCATACAGATTGAATAGGTATGGTGAAAGAATACAACCCTGATGCACACTTTTCCTTACTTTAAACCAATCAGAATCCCCTTGTTCTATCCGAACAACTGGCTCTTGATCTATGTAAAGGTTCCTCACGAGCACAATTAAGTGTTCTGGAATTCCCATTCTTTGCAATGTTATCCATAATTTATTATGATCCACACAGTCAAATGCCTCTGCATACTCAATAAAACACAGGTAAACATCCTTCTGGTATTCTCTGCTTTCAGCCAGGATCCATCTAACATCAGCAATGATATTCCTGGATCCCTGTCCTCTTCTGAAACCGGCCTGAATTTCTGGCAGTTTCCTGTCGATATACTGCTGCAGCCGTTTTTGAATGATCTTCAGCTAAATTTTGCTTGCATGTGATATTAATGATATTGTTCTATAATTTCCACATTCAGTTGGATCACCTTTCTTGGGAATAGGCATAAATATGGATCTCTTCCAATCAGTTGGCCAGGAAGCTGTTCTCTATATTTCTTGGCATAGATGAGTGAGCGCCTCCAGCACTGCATCTGTTTGTTGAAACATCTCAATTGATATTCCATGAATTCCTGGAGCCTTGTTTTTTGCCAATGCCTTCAGAGCAGCTTGGACTTCTTCCTTCAGTGCCATCGATTCCTGATCATATGCCACCTCTTGAAATAGTTGAACATCGACTAATTCTTTTTGGTATAATGACTCTGTGTACTCTTTCCATCTTCTTTTGATGGTTCCTGTGTCATTTAATATTTTCCCCATGGAATCCTTTAGCATTGCAACTCGAGGCTTGAATTTTTTCTTCAGTTCTTTCAGCTTGAGAAACACTGAGCATGTTCTTCCCTTTTGGTTTTCTGTCTCCAGCTCTTTGCACATTATTATAATACTGTACTTTGCCTTCTCGAGATGCCCTTTGAAATCTTCTGTTCAGTTCTTTTACTTCATTGATTCTTCCTTTTGCTTTAGCTGCTCGACGTTCGAGAGCAAGTTTCAGAGTCTCCTCTGACATCCATCTTGGTCTTTTCTTTCTTTCCTGTCTTTTCAATGACCTCTTGCTTTCTTCATGGATGATGTCCTTGATGTCATTCCACAACTCCTCTGGTCTTCGGTCACTAGTGTTCAGTGTGTCAAATCAATTCTTCAGATGGTCTCTAAATTCAGGTGGAATTTACTCAAGGTCATATTTTGGCTCTCATGGACTTGCTCTGATTTTCTTCAGTTTCAGCTTGAATTTGCATATGAGCAATTCATGGTCTGTTCCACAGTCGGCCCCTGGCCTTGTTCTGACTGATGATATTGAGCTTTTCCATCGTCTCTTTCAACAGATGTAGTCAATTTGATTTCTGTGTGTTCCATCGGATGAGGTCCATGTGTATAGCAGCTGTTTATGTTGGTGAGAGAAGGTATTTCCAGTGAAGAAGTCATTGGTCTTGCAAAATTCTATCATCGATCTCCAGCATTGTTTCTATCACTAAGGCCATATTTTCCAACTACTGATGCTTCTTCTTTGTTTCTAACTTTCGCATTCCAATCGCCAGTAATTATCAATGCATCTTGATTGCATGTTTGATCAATTTCAGACTGTAGCAGCTGATAAAAATCTGTTTCTTCATCTTTGGCCCTAGTGGTTGGTGCGTAAATTTGAATAATAGTCATATTAACTGGTCTTCCTTGTAGGCGTGTGGATATTATCCTATCACTGACAGCATTGTACTTCAGGATAGATCTTGAAATGTTCTTTTTGATGGTGAATATAACACCATTCCTCTTCGAGTTGTCATTCCCAGCATAGTAAACTATATGATTGTCTGATTCAAAATGGCCAATACCAGTCCATTTCGGCTCACTAATGCCTAGGATATCGATGTTTATGTGTTCCATTTTATTTTTGATGGTTTCCAATTTTCCTAGATTCATACTTTGTATATTCCAGGTTCCAATTATTAATGGATGTTTGCAGCTGTTTCTTCTCATTTGAGTCATGCCACATGAGCAAACGAAGGTCCCGAAAGCTTTACTCCATCCATGTCATTAAGGTGGACTCTACTTTGAGGAGGCAGCTCTTCCCCAGTCATCTTTTGAGTGCCTTCCAAATTGGGGGGCTCATCTTCCAGCACTATATCAGACAATGTTCCACTGCTATTCATAACATTTTCACTGGCTAATGCTTTTCAGAAGTAGACTGCCGGGTCCTCCTTCCTAGTCTGTCTTAGCCTGGAAGCTCAGCTGAAACCTGTCCTCCACAGGTGACCCTGCTGGTATCTGAATACCGGTGGCATAGCTTCCAGCATCACAGCAACACGCAAGCCCCCACAGTACGATGAATTGACAGACACGCGGGGGCCTTGGAATATATCCTAGAGAAATAAAAGCCCTCACACGAATAGATATATGCACACCATGCTCATTGCAGCACTGTTCACGATAGCAAAAAGATGGAAACAACCTAGGTGCCCATCAACGGATGAATGGATAAACAAATTTTGTTATAATCACACAATGGAATACCACGCAATGATAAAGAAGAACGATGAATCCGCGAAACATCTCATAACATGGATGAATCTGGAGGGAATTTTGCTGAGTGAACTTACCAAAAAACAAACCAAACCTACTGCCCGTCAAGTCGATTTTGACTCATAGCGACCCTATAGGATAGAGTAGAATGGCCCCATAGAGTTTCCAAGGAGCGCCTGGCGGATTTGAACTGCCAGCCTCTTGGTTAGCAGCCGTGGCACTTAACCGCTACGTCACCAGGGTTTCTGAGTGAACTTAGTCAGTCACAAAAGGGCTAATATTGTATGAGACCACTATTATAAGAATTCAAGCAAAGGTTTAAACACAGAAGAAAAAAGTCTTTGATGGTTATGAGGGTGGGGAGGGAGGAAGATGGGAATTCACTAACTAGATAGTAGAAAAGAATCATCTTGAGTGAAGGGAAGGACAACACACAATACAAGGGAAGTCAGCACAACTGGGCTAAAGCAAAAGCTAAGAAGTTTACTGAATACAAGCAAACACTTCAAGGGACAGAGAGTAGCAGGGGCAGGGGTCTGGGGACCATGGTTTCAGGAGACATCTAAGTCAATTGGCCTAACAAAGTTTATTAAGAGTATGTTCTGCATCCCACTTTGGTGAGTGGCTTCTGGGGCCTTAAAAGCTTGAGATCGGCCATCTAAGATACATCAATTGGTCCCAACCCACTTGGAGCAAAGGAGAATGAAGAACACCAAAAACACAAGGAAAATATTACCCCAAGGGACAAAAGGGTCACATAAACCAGAGACTCCATCAGCTTGAGACCAGAACTAGATGGTGCCCAGTTACCAGCAATGACCACTCTGACAGGGAGCACAACGGAGAGTCCCTGACTGAGTGGGAGAAAAGTGTGGAACAGAACTCAAATTTACACAAAAAGACCAGACTTAATGGTCTGACTGAGACTGGAGGAACCCCCGAAGCCATGGCCTCCGGACGCTATGTTAACCTAGAACTAAAACCATTCCCCAAGACCACTCTTCAGACAAGGATTTGACTGGGCTATAAAACATAAAATAATACTCGTGAAGAGTGTGCTTCTTAGTTCAAGCAGATACACGAGACCAAATGAGCAGCTCCTGTCCAGAGGAAGGATGAGAAGGCAGGAAGGGACAGGAGCTGATTGGATGAACACAGGAAACCCAGGTAGAAAGGGGGAGGGGGCTGTCACATTGTAGGGGCTGCAGCTAGTGTCACTTGACAATACATGCATAAAATTTTGTATGAAAGATTAACTTGAGCTATAAATTTTCGCCTAAAGTACAATAAAAAAAAAAAAAAGAATGTCTGCTTTCTGCTCTTGAAATTGACAGCAGCAACTCAAAAGGTAAGATTGGAAGCTGAGGGGGAAGTAAGTTTGTGTTAATGGGGAAGAAATAATTCAGAAAAGGTGGGTGAGAATGGTGCACAACTTGAAAGAGTATAATCAATCTCACTGAACCTTACATGCAGAAATTATCGAATTGGTATCTGTTCTGCTGTGTATATTTTCAACAATAATGACAAAAATAAATTATCAAAATAATTAGGATGTGGAATGTACAAAGTATAAAGCAAGAAAAATCAGAAGTTGTCAAAAATGAAAAGAACCCTTGAAAATTGATATCCTAGGCATTAGTGAGCTTAAATGGACGGATATAGGCCATTTTGAATGGAAAATCATATGGTCTATTATACCAGTAAAGACAAATTAAAGAAAAACAGCATTGCATTCATTATCAGAAAGAACATTTCAAGATCTATGCTGAGGTACAACGACGTCAGTGATAGGATAATATCCACACACCTACAAGAATGATCAGGTAATACAACTATTATTCAAATTTACACACCAGCCGCTAATGCCAAAGATGAGGAAACCGAAGATTTTTACAAACTGCTGCAGCCTGAAATTGATCAAACATGCAATCGGGCTGCATTGGTAATTATTGAAATGTAAAAGTTGAAAACAAAGAAGGATCAGTAGTTGTAAAATACAGCCTTGGTAATTAGGAAAGATGCTAGACACTGCATGATAGAATTCTGCAAGACCAATGACTTATTCATGGGAAACACTTTTCATCAACAACACAAATGATGGCTATATATATCCATGGACTTTGCCAGATAGTTTACACAGGAAATCAAATCAAGTACAAATGTGGAAAGAGATGATAGAGAAGCTCAATATTATCAGTCAAGACCAAGCCAGGGGCCCACTGCAGAAAAGACCATCAATTGCTCATGTGCAAATTCAAGCTGAAGCTAAAGAAAATCAAAGAAATTGCACCACAACAAAGCACGACCTTAAATACATTCTGCCTGAATTTAGAGACCATCTCAAGAATAGATTTTTTTAGATTCTTTTTTTCAAGTTGATTTATTTTGTTGTTGAGAATACACACAGCAAAACATACAGCAATCCAAACATTTTTTACATATACAATTCAGTGATATTGATTGCATTTTTTGAGTTGTACAACCATTGTCACCCTCCTTTTCTAAGTTATTCCTCCCCATTAACATAAACTCACTGCCCTCTAAGGTTCCTATCTAATCTTTCAAGTTGCTGGGGTCGATTTGATCCCATATAGATAGATCTTAAAACAGCATAATGTTCAAGGCAGACACTCTTTAGTTACTGAGCTAAGCTATTGTTTGGTTTAAAGAAGACTTCAGGGGATATTTTTGGTTTCAAAAAAAAACCCAAACCAAATCTGTTGCCATCAGTCCGGTTCAACTCATAGCAACCCTATAGGACAGAATAGAACTGCCCCATAAAGTTTCCAAGGAGTGCCTGGTGGAATCCAACTGCCAACCAAAAGTTGGCAGCTGAGCTCTTAACCAAATTATCTCAGGGCAATAGTTTCAGGAGGTCTTTGTGTGTGTGTGTGTGTGTGTGTGTGTGTACATGCTTTGGCTGAAAGTTTACAGAGCAAATTAGTTTCCCATTCAATAGTTTATACACAAATTGTTCCCTGACATTGATTGCAATTTCCACAATGTGTCAACTCTCCCCATCACCATCCCAAGTTCCCCATTTCCATTCATCCAGTTTTTCTGCCCCTTCCTGCCTTCCCATCTTTGCTTTTGGGCATATGTTATCCTTTTGGTTTCACGTACATGATTGTTCTAAGGAACACTTTCCTCACATGTGTTACTATTTATTTATTGGCTTGTCTAATTATTTGGCTGAAAGGTGATCTCTGGGAATGGCTTCAGTTCCAAATTAAAAGGGTATCTAAGGGCTACAGTCTTCCAGGGGTCCCTTCAGTCTCTCTCAGACCAGGAAATCTGGTCTTTTTTGTGAATCTGAATTTTATTTTATATTTTTCCCCCCTCTAACCGGGACATTCTAGTGTGGTCAGAGCAGTTCGTAATGGTAGCCAGGCACTACCTAGTTCTTCTGGTCTCAGGCTGGCGGAGGCTATGGTTCCTGTGGTCCATTAGTCCTTTGGACTAATTGTTTCCTTGAGTCTTTGGTTTTCTTCACTTTCCTCTGCTCCAGATGGAAAGAGACCAATAGTTGTATCTTAGATGGTCATTCACAAGCTTTTAAGACCCCAGACGCTAATTGCTTACCGTGTACTCATTATCCGGAGGGACCAATCACTGGAGAAAGGCATCATCATGGTAAAATAGAGGGTCATCCAAAAAAAGTACTCGCACAGTGGCTGCAACAAGGGGCTCAAACAGCAACAATTGTGAGGAAAACACAGGACCAGGCAATATTTCATTCCGTTATACATAAGGTCGCTATGAGTTAGGGCCTACTCGATGGCACCTAACAAAACAAGACACAGAGACACATACAAGGAAAGACAGACACCATGTGAAGATCATCTACAAGCCAAGGAACACCAAGGAACAAAGAAATGCCAGTGGCTACTGACAAGGAAGAAAAGGACATGGCCAAAACTCTGATTTGAACTTTTAGACTCCAGAGCTGTAAGAAAATAAATTTCTGTTCTTTTAAAGCCACCCACTTGTAGTATTTGAGTTACAGTAGCACTAGGTATCTAAGACAGGATTCAAGCTCTGCTTCTTAAAATTGTTTTTCAGGTGAGAAGGCAGGGGACAGATTAGGAAAGAAACTGAGAGAGGACAACTATTGGGGAGACTATTGCAATAATCTGGTGAAAAGGGATGATAGTTTGAACTTGCAAAATAGAAACATCTGATAATCGTACTACTGACATGGATGGAATGGAATAAGCAGAGAGCTTTAAGAGAGATTAAATGAAGGAGAACTGTCAGTATGAGCATCCCAAATAGGTATGGCAATGGGGCCCAAACTGTTGTGCAGTTCATGGCACTAAAAGTCAAAGCTCCACAGTGATGATTTTTCTGAAGGGTAGATATAACTACTAACTGAAGAAAAACAGTCACTCTAGTAACCACAGGCCTAGAGCAACATCTTTAAATATAAAATACAATACACTAAGAAACAGATGTTTACATAAAAAATTGTTCTAGAATTCACTAAAGAAGAATACCACTGACTTATAATATTAAAAAAAAAAAAACTTCAATCTCACTAACAACAAAGAAAAGCAAATTAAAAGATCACTTTTTTATCTTTCAATTTTGCAAATACTTTAAGAACTTAATAATATTCAGGTTAGTGAGAAGTCACTATAACTTGGCAATATGTATCAAAAGTCTTAAAATTGTTTATACTCTTTCCCAATAATTCTACTTCTGTGAATTCATACTAAGGAAATAGCTAATGATATTTGTAAATCTTGAGTCTTGTTTATATTATAAAAATTGGAAGTAACCCAAACCCCTTGCCGTCGAGTGGATTCCAACTCATAGCGACCCTAAAGGACAGAGTAGAACTGCCCCATAGAGTTTCCAAGAAGTGCCTGGTGGATTCAAACTGCCGACCTTTTGGTTAAGAGCTATAGCTCTTAACCACTAAACCACCAGGGTTTCTGGAAGTAACCCAGTAGTCCATAATTAGAGATTTCTTAAATAACTTTTAGTACATTCATACGAAGAAATACATTTAAAAGTACATTGCAAAAAAATATTCAGTGATTTGGAAACTGGTTCATTTATATTAATCAAAAAATAAATGTGCAAAACAATGTATGACATACAGTATTGTTTTTGAAAAATATACATGACATATAATTGAAAAACTGTAATTGAAAAACTATACCATACATTAACTCCCACCATGCTTATCTCTGAAGAGCAAGGTGGTGGTGTTTTTAGCTCACGGCAACCCCGCACACAATGGAATCAGACCATTTTGATCCATGGGGTTTTCATTGACCTTTCTTCCTAGTCTGTCTTAGTCTTGAAGCTCTGCTGAAACTTGTTCAGCATTACAGCAACATGAAAGCCTCCACTGACAGACAAATGGTGGCTGTACTTGAGGTGCATTGCCCAGGAATTGAACCTGGGTCTCCTGCATGAAAGACGAGAATTCTACCACTGAACAACCACTGCTCTCAAAGGGTAAAGTAATGGATGATATTTATCTCCTATTTATCTTGTTTTGTAAAGTTTTTATAACAAATATTTACTACCATAATAGTAAAAACAGGATTTTTTTTTTTTTTTTTTTTTAGAGAGCTGGTTAATGGGCTTCAGCACTATAATCGCTTTAACAAATATTTATTGAGCACCTACCATGGGCCACACACTGATTTGGGTAATGGAAAAGTGGCCAATACCCCTGGTCTCATGGAGCTTATAATTTAGATTTCATTTTTATTGCTCAGTCAGTTGAGGTGGGGAAGATAAGAGCCTTGATGTTAGGACTCCTTCAGTTGCAAATGACAACATCCAACTCAAACTGGCTTCAGCAAAAAAGAAAAATTGGTAGTGCATTAAACTAAAAAGTCCATGGTAACTGACTTCACCTATGGCTGCATCTTTCGAAACCTTCAGGACTTGGTATCTCACTAATTCTCAGCCTACTTTTCTGTGTTTGCTCCATTATTAGTCCTTATAAGTAGCAAGATGGCTGTCAGCAACTCTCAGCTTATAGCGAATGTCCTCAACAACCACAGGAGAAATATAGTTTCTTCGTAATAGTTAGGAAAAAGAAAGAAAGAAAAAGTTAAGTCCAATTGGCTCTGATGGGGCCATGCACCCATCCCTGAAATCATTCACCATGATTAGAGGAATGTGATGCTCTGATCAGCCAATTCTAGGTTATATGACTTTCCCTGAAGGTGGACTGTGAGTGGACAAGAGATGTTCCCCAAAGAAAATCATAATGCTGTTACCAAAGAATAGGGAATGGATTCTGGCATTAAAAACAAACGGACACGCAAAAAAAAAAAAAAGACTCAGATGTCCACTTCTATTTAAATAAAGAACTGTTCTAGGACCCAAAAAAGAATACCAATGATTTTTTTTTTCAATCTTCCATCTCACTAACAATTGTTGTTTTTAGATACCACGGAGTTGGTTTCGACTCCTAGTGACCCTACATACAACAGAATGAAACACTGCCTGGTTCTGTATCATCTCCACAATCGTTGCTATGTTTCAGCACATTGTTGCAGCCACTGTGTCAATCTGTCTCATTGAGGGTCTTCCTCTTTTTTTTGCTGACCCTCCACTTTACCAAGCATGAGTTCCTTCTCTAGGGACTGGTCCCTCCTGATAACATGTCCAAAGTACATGAGACAAAGTCTCACCATCCTCACTTCCAAGGAACACTCTGACTATACTTCTTCCAAGACAGACTTGTTCCTTCTTCTGGCAGTCCATGATATATTTAATATTCTTCCCCAACACCATAACTCAAAGGCATCAATTTTTCAGTCTTCCTTATTCAATGTCCAACTTTCACATGCATACAAGGCAATTGAAAATACCATGGTTCAGGTCAGGCACACCTAAGTCCTCCAAGTGACGTCTTTGCTTTTTAACACTTTAAAGAGGTCATTTGCAAGCAGATTTGACCAATGCAGTATGTTATTTGATTTCTTGGCTGCTGCTTCCATGGGCGTTGATTGTAAATCCAAGTAAAATGAAATTCTCAGCAACTTCAATATTTTCTCCACTTATCTCCATTTCTCTGTATCACTAACAATTAGGAAAAGCAAATTAAAAGATTAAATGTTTTAAGCACAGAGGCAAGATGAACAAATTGGAGTCCTAGCAGCAAGCGTGAAAGTTAACCTAAAATACTAAGCTGCCTTTTTACACTGTATTTAAGAAGATGCTGAGAGTGTCACCAGTGCAAATTTACTTTTAAACACACATTGATCTAATCCTAAGCATATTTTGAAAATAAACTTAAATATACATATAAATATATGTATAACAGAAAATATAATATTTTGTTACATAAAATATTATATTATATATTTGATATATAACTTAATATATACATTTACTATGTAATAGTAAATATAGCATAAAAAGGCAGTTTCATGTTTTATTTTAAGTCTCATGCTTGATGCCAGGACTCCAATTTGTTCATCTTGCCTCTATACTTAAAACATAATATCTTTTAATTTGCTTTTCTTTATTATATGTATATGTGGAGCACAGTGGTTAAGAGCTACAGCTGCTGACCAGAAGGTCAGCTGTCCAGATCCACCAGCTGCTCCTTGGAAACCCTATGGGTTTGTTTGTTGTACACAAATATTTTGGGATATGATTTCTGATCTTATGCATATTATAGGCGAACAGAGAACTGGCCATGTTAAAAAGCTGCTCGTTTGGCACAGGGGAGCCCACAGAGCATGCAAGGTGGTCCCAAAGCCTTGTTACTACTTAGCAGCAAAGTCAGGGCTAGAACTCTGGTTATCTCTTCATTCCCAGCATTTCTGCTGCACCTTGAGGCCTCCCTACTCCATATAACCAGTAACAGCCAATAATAAACCCATCAGCCTTTTAAAATCTCACTGTGAATGAAGCACACTTAAAACTCTAATAGATCACCAAATAAACACATCATTTTTCTCCACTAAAGATTAAACAGAGAAAAGATTGAAGTTGTCAAGGATTTCGTTTTACTTGGATCCACAATCAGCACCCATGGAATCAGCAGTCAAGAAATCAAACGAAGCATTGCATTGGGCAAATCTGCTGCAAAAGACCTCTTTAAAGTGTTAAAAAGCAAAGTGTCACTTTAAGGACTAAGGTGTGCCTGACTCAAGCTATGGTGTTTCCAGTCGCCTCATATGCTTGTGAAAGCTGGGCCATGAATAAGGAAGACAAAAGAAGAATTGACTCTGTTGAGTTATGGTGTTGGCAAAAAATGTTGAATATACAATGGACTGCCAAAAAAAATAACTAAATCTGTCTTGGAAGAAGTACAGCCAGAATGCTCCTTAGAAGCAAGGATGGCATGACTTTGTCTCACATACTTTGGACATGTTATCAGGAGGGACCAGTCCCTGGAGAAGGACGTCATGCTTGGTAAAGTGAAGGGTCAAGGAAGGAGAGGAAGATAGATTGACATTGCAAAAATGGGCTCAAGCACAACAAAGACTGCGAGGATTTCGAAGGATGGGGCAGTGTTTCGTTCTGCTGTACACAGAATCACTATGGGTCGGAACTGACTCAACAACACCAAACAACAACACATATATATAACTCACATATCCCATTCAAATTCGTGAGTAACCAAACAGCCAATGGTTGAAACTCACCCACAGGCACCTCAGAAGAAAGGCGTGGTGATCTGCTTTCAAAAGCTCATAGCCTTGAAAATCTTATAGAGCAGTTCTACTCTACACACCTGGGGTCACCTTGAGTGGGGATCTACTCAACAGCAACTGACAACAGCAAGAACCAACACCCTATGGAGCAGTTGTACGCTGCACACATGGGGTCGCCATGCGTCTGAATCAACTCAATGGCAACTAACAATAGCAAATCTGTAGGAATAACTAATTAGCAATGTATCTTCATTTATACATTTATCTCCAAGGCTCACTTTAAGTAAGTTCTTCCTTTATTATTTTTTTCATAAGTATTTTAACATTTCAGAGCTTACATTTAATACTAAGAAAGCAGGCTTGCCAAACACATTCATGGAATAGTGTCTGTTATTCTGTACCTACCACCCCCTGCTACCCTCTTTTCTCCAAAAGGCCTTTTGATAATTTTCTTCCCAATCCTACACACACGTACACACACACACACACACACACACACACAGGCTTAGACTTATCAGAGGCTTACTTGGAACAATGTATTGCAATAAACTGTGAAGCTGGATTTAGTGTAAAAGAGAATATGATGAGTTAGTGATACCTGCCATGAGGAAACCCTGGTGACAGATATGGCTGCTAACCAAAATGTCAGCAGTTCAAATCCACCAGGCGCTCCTTGAAAACTCTATGGGGCAGTTCTACTCTGTGCTATTGGGTCACTAGGAGTCGAATCAACTTGACAGCAACAGTTTTTTGGTTTTGGGTCATGAGGAATGGAGTGCCATGTTCTTCTATATTTCCAGACCCATCCTAAAATCAACCCTCATCTTACACTAAAGGGATTTTAGCAGCCCCATCCAAGAGAACTCAGTGTCCAGTCTCTCCTCCCAGACATCAGGGGACCAGGTTACTGGACACAGGCTGTTTTGAGTCCACCTGGAATCCCCTGAGTCTGGGCTAGGTGCAGGGAGGGGTAGGAAAGGGTTTGCCAAGGGCTGCAGGTCGAAGATGGGACGAGGCAAGCCAGGCAACCTAGTTATCAATCCAAAGGGAATAGGCAAAGAGGGAAAATCCAGATTCAAGGAAACAGGAAGGAACCAGGGAAACCAGACCAAAACAATAGGGTTCAAATTAAAGAATGGGAGGTGGAACCTGGAGGAAATCCCTGAGCCATAGAATCGTAGACACAGCTGCTTATACGGTGACTTTGACCAAGTGCACAGGTGGAAAGGAAGCTATTAAGGGCACTGGCTCAGACTCACCCACTCAGCATCAAATCAGATTTGCTGTTGAACCAATTCTGATTCTTACCCTAATCCTAATTACTATATCTTGATCTTATTCCCAAGACTCAGCCCTTTCCATATAACCAAGACCTGAAATTGAATATTAGTTTGTTCTCAGCATGATTCCCCCTCTTGAACAGATTTTGCCAGGTCCTCATCCTTTATCACCCCAAACACATGAGTCCACCTTCAAATTTCAGCCTAATGGCTGGAATCTGCTATTTACAAAAAGCCTTCTCTGGTGTTGACTGCATACTTGGCTTTAGTCATTTATTCTACAAATAATTAGTGAAGCACTGTGCTGGATATGAGAGATACAATGGTGGTTGGTTGCTGTCTCCACGGAACTTGCAGTCTAACAGGAAGACAGATATTAAAGAATCATACAAATAAATGAGAAATTACAATTGCTATAAACCCTATGAAAACTTTGGCAGGGTATATAACCTCATCAATGAGGCCAGGAAAGTCCTGCCTGGGGAAATAAAACTGAACTGAAGGAAAATTAAGAGTTCACTCATCCACTTAATAATTCATTCGAAAAATACTTATTGAGCATTTATCATATGCCAGGCACTGAGATATAGCTGGGATATAAACATTGCTGCCGAGTCGATTGCAACTAATAAGCCACCCTAAAAGACAGAGTTAAACTGCCTCATCGGTATTCAAGGCTGTAATCTTTATGAAAGCAGACTGCCACATTGTTCTCCCATGGAGAGGCTGGTGGGTTCCAACCACCAACCTTTTGGTTAGCAGCTGAATGCTTTAACCACTGTGTCACCAGGGCTTCTTAGCTGGGATACAGCAGGGAACAAAACAAGATCTCTGATCTCATGGACCTTATATTCTAAAATATTGCTAGCTGCCATCAAATCAGCTCCGACTTGGGGCGACCTCATGTACAAGAGAATGAAACCTTGCCCAGTCCTGTACCATCTTCACAATTGTTGGTATGCTGAAGTGCATTATTGCAGTCACTGTATATTTTGAGTGCCTTCCAATCTAAGGGGCTTGTCTTCCAGCACTATTATCGGACAATATTCTGTTGTGACCCACAGGGTTTTCATTGCCTAATTTTTGGAAGTAGATCACCACTTCTTTCTTTCTAGTCGACCTCGGTCTAGATGCTCCACTGAAACCTGTCCACCATAGGTGATCTTGATGGTATCTGAAATACCAGTGGCATAGTTTCCAGCATCGCCGCAACATGCAAGCCACCACAGTACAACAAACTGACAGATGAGTGGTAGATATTCCAAACAGAGGGTGGAAAGAACAAATAGTAAACAACTAGACAAAATAATGGAAACCCTGGTGGTGTAGTGGTTAAAAGCTATGGCTGCTAACAAAAAGGTTGGCAGTTAGAATCCACCAGGCATTCCTTGGAAACCCTATGGGGCAATTCTACTCTCTCCTGTAGGGTTGCTACGAGTTGGAATCGACTCAACGGCAATGAGTTTGGTTTGGTATTTTTTTTTAAGACAAAATAATAATAATCATAAATCAGGCTAGGACTATGCTATAATGAAAATAAATCAGGGTAACATAGATTCTAAGGCGGTTAAGAAGGATTTCTATGAGGGGAGATAGGAGTGACAAGGAGCCGGCATTAGGAAGATTTGGAGGAAGACAGTTTTGAAGCAGAGGGACCAACAGATACCAAGTCCCTGAGGCAGGAATGAGTTTGGCATCTATCAGGAATGGAAAAAAGGCCAGCGGAGCTGGAGCCCAGAGACAAGACGATAATTGAAAAAATAAATAATTTATTTTAAACACAAAACTGTGCTCAAAAAGCCAGAGTAAGAACGTGCCAATTTTTTTTCCTGATTCAGCCAGAACTGTAACACAAATATGATGCATGCTTGTATGCATTTGCATGTGCACAAATCTTATTGGCCATTTGTGTTAACGTAGTAAATATCATAAGTGTAGGACCAGCTGGGGCCATCTTGACGCCTATCACAACCGTGAACACTGCCTCTGATAACATTGTTTTGTCACTTTTCACTCCCACCAGCCTTGAAGACAGATAAATGGCTTCCTGACAAATGGCCCACTTTCAGGGCCAGGGGCTCTGAAAGGAAGGAGACGTGAGCCTTGGAACATTTCTGGGGCAAGCTCCTTGAAGGTTCATGGCATGAGCTCTCTGAAGCTGCTTCAGGAGGAGTGGTAACATTATTTCTTCTGAAAAAAAAATTAGCTTTTGTGCACAGCCCATCAAAAATTCAAAAGACTCATGAAACGAAGTCCAGAATAACTGTGTTAATGCAATTGCAACTTAAAATACCTGATCGTAAGTATTTTAAATGAAAAGTGCCTTATATTTTGTCAGGTTTAATCGCCCATTACTAACCCATTGCTGTCGAGTCGATTCCGACCCATACAGACCCTATAGGACACAGCAGAACTGTGCCATAGGGTTTTCAAGGAGTGGTTGATGGATTCAAACTGCCAACCTTTTCATCAGCAGCCGAGCTCTTAACCACTTCGCCACCAGAGCTCTGTGTTTAACCACAGCACCCTGGAAAAGGTCAAAATGTGCCCTTTCTGGGGCCGGCCAGGCGCTGGTAGCCAAGCGCTAAAAGGGCGCAGAGTGTCTCAGAGGGCCAGGGGCCTTGGCCCTGTCTAATGGAGCAAAAGATAGATCAGCAGAAGCCAGGTGGGTGGGGCTGGAGCGGGAGCACGGTACCGGGATGAAGTCAGAGAAAGAGAGCCACAGAGACAGAGGAAACGGGGTGTTGGGCTAGGACTTGGTCTGGAGCTGTGGGGCTTTCACCTGCTGGGTGGGAGACTTCAAGCAAGACCTCCTTGAGCCTCAATTTTCGCATCTATGCAGTAGAAAAATAAAGCCTTTCCTGTTAACCTCAAAGAGTTTTTGTGAAGCTCCAATGTGAAGAGGTTTGGATAGTGATAAAATTCCTAAATGCTAAAAAAAAAAAAAACCAAAATGTGCCCTTCCAGGTAATAGATTCTTACCTAGGAAAAATTCCTCCCAGGATGACAACCATGGGCATCTTTGCCCTGGCACAAGAGAGAGGGGACCGATACTGGAAGCTACCAGGTGGTGGGAATCGACTGTATCTGCACTAGGAAAGCAGGAAATTGGGCAGTTATTCAATAAATGTGGCCACCAATGATTTGGGAATAGGGACTTGAATTGTGCCGTGGTTAAAAGTCAGGGCTTTGGGATCAGAAAGTTTGGGTTGAGTCCTAGATCTGTCATTTACCTTGTGCAAGATACTAAGATTTAAGCTTCAGTTTTTTTCTTAAATAAAATGGATGGTCGTGAGAGTTTAAAAGGGAAATCCCTGTGAAGGACATAGCAAGTACTGGCCCTATACTAGAAAAAAAAAACAGTTGAGACCAAAGCAACTCTGACTTATGATGAGCCCATGTGTGTCAGAGTAGAACTGTGCTCCATAGGGCTTTTAATGGCTGGTTTTACAGAAGTCAGGCCTCTCATGCCCCCCCCCCTTTTTTTTTTTTTCCCAGGAAATGGTGGCTAATGTTACCATTATGGTATTATTATCACAGGTCTGGGTAGCTAAAGATTGGCAATTCAAACCCACCCAGCAGTGCTGCAGAAGAAATACCTGACTATCTGCTTCCATAAAGATTACCCTCAAGAAAACCCTACTGAGCAGGTCATCTCTGCAACATGTGAGATCATTGTGAGTCGGAATCAACTTGGCAGCAACAGCTTATCTTCAGGAAAGCTTTGTATCCCTGGAGGAAGGTATGAATGGTTATATTCAAATGTGCTATTCCTTATCCACTATTCAGATCAGCCTACAAACTAAAAGCACTAATGTTCACCAATTCTGAAAGAGAAAGTGTCTTGCTATGTTTGTTGCAAATACAGACCCAAAAGACACATTTTTAAACAATTTCTTATGTGTCCCAAGATAAAAATAGTTTAAAAAAAAAATAGGTTTTAAGGACCATAGTATATTGATAAAGATCAAAGATCACAGCCTTCAGTATGGGTTATACCTCAACATAAAGAAAACAAAAATTCTCACAACTGGACCAATAAGCACCATGATGATAAACAGAGAAAAGATTGAAGTTGTCAAGGATTTCATTTTACTTGGATCCACAATTAACACCTATGGAAGAAGTAGTCAAGAAATCAAGGGAAGAATTGCATTGGGCAAATCTGCTGCAAAGGAGATGCCACCTTGAAGACTAAGGTGGGCCCAATCCAAGCTATGGTGTGTTCAGTAGCCTCATACGCATGTGAAAGCTGAACGATGAATAAGGAAGACAGAAGAAGGATTGATGCCTTTGAATTGTAGTCTTTGGAGAATAATATTGAATATACCTTGGACTGCCAAAAGAACGAACAAATCTGTCTTGGAAGAAGTGCAACCAGAACGCTTCTTAGAAGCAACAATGACATAACACACTTTGGACATGTTATCAGGAAGGATCAGTCCCCGGGGAAGGACATCATGCTTGGTAAAGTAGAGAGTCAGTGAAAAAGAGGAAGACCCTCAACGAGATGGATTGACACAGTGGCTGCGACAATGGGCTCAAGCATAATAATAATTGTGAGGATGGCTCGAGATCGGGCAGTGTTTCGTTCTGTAGTGCATAGGTTCACTATGAGTCAAAACCAACTCGACAATACCTAATAACAAACAATGAGAAGTATATTCAGCAACAATATTTATTGAGAGCTCACTCACACCTTCCAAAAACTCTGCAAGCCAGGCTATCATAATCTTGTTTTACGGATGAGGAGACTGAAGCTCAGAGAAGCTTCTAACTCAGGACTCCTGACTGAGATGAAAGCAATTTTAGGAAAGGAAATGGGGAAGGCAAGGCTGTTGCTGCATATACAGCTTCCCAAAAGGCAGAAGGAAATACTGCAGGGAGAGCCACACTGTTCGTCAGAGGGTTCTAGTCTGGGCTCTACCAATCACCCAACTGGGTTGAGGCACAGTCTGTCTCTGGGCCTCGGTTTCTCCACCTGTGAAGCAAGCAGTGTGGACTTGATTACTTCTAACAGTGCTTTCAGCTCAAAAAATTTATATGTGGAGTATTAATTTTAGTTTTTTTAAGCAACATGAATTGGATAAAATAATAAAGACGCTGAGGTTGAAATTTTCCAAATTCATATATTTACAATACCGTAGTTTCCTAACACTGATCCTACTCCTGTATTTCTTTAGTTAATTCATATCAAAACAACAGTTGGGGCATTTTTCACTAAACTCATTTTTTTTTTTTCTTTTTATGTAAGAATGAGTAATGCCAAAAATAAAAATAGCAATGTTTCACATTTAAATGGTATCTTTGATCTTAGTCCTTCCTGTATGGTATTTTCATAAACCATATGTGTTACTATTATTATTTTTATTTATTTATTTTTGGAGGAGGAGGGGGTAGATACTAGGATGTCTAGACCCCTGATATTATGAAAGCTCTTCAAAGTAACACAATGACATTGAATAATAAACTTGACTTTTTACTTCACTTGTACCTTACATCCAGGAAGTGCTAAAGTTTTTAGTCTTAAATGATATTTCATCACCTTGTATATTTTACAGACAGAAAAACATCGGCTTGCCCACCTCACAAGGACATGTTTCCCTCTATCAATATTGTTGACCGGCGCCTCCAACCTGCATTGTTCTTCATCTTTTGTGAGTACTAAGCTGAAGACTTCAATAAATGACAGTAATCTTTTGCATGTAATGGTAAAAGCTTCAGCTGTCAGATACTTGATTTTCACATCTCATTAAAACATACAGCAAGAAAGAGCAAAGTTTACACGAGCCTTTATTTCCAATCAGCTTGAGTTTCACATCAAATATTTCATCTCTTCCCAACATATAACACAATTGCTTCCAAAAATCAATTATTGTTTTCATTATATATTCAGGCATAGTAAGAAATATTTCAAAAAAATGAAAAAGGCTTAAGCATTGGATCAAATCCATTCTGAGCATTTTATTGCCATTTTCTATTTCATGGAATTAGAAATTGCTCTAGGTCACATTGGTTAAAATTGCTATCATCTGTGAAACATCTGAAATCCCTTGACTCAGAAGCACACTGGTCAAGCTTGATTTTTAGTGAGTTATTTTACCAGACATTACCTTACTCCTGTGATGTCGACTCTAACTAGGGGAAAACAGACTTCATTCCCCCTTCCATCCCTAGAGAAATGAAACTTTGAAGCTGATAGTAACTGCAACTGAAGAGGAGGGACAAGGAGTTGAGCAGCAAAGCAAGCTTCTGGATTATTTCATTTTTTTAAATGTATTTGGTCATTTATTTCTTTATCCCATGCCTTGCTGCACAAACAAAGCCCAAGCTTGTACTTTTTTTAAAGGTATGTTGCTTAAGAATTTTTATCTTCCAAGTGACAGACTTATTCATGGCTACAGGCAATACTTTCCTCCTATTTCTGACTTTCTTCCATCCTTGTGTCAGGGAATGCCTTACATCTAGAAATATGAATGCTTCTCCCAACAGAATTCCCCTCCTACTCCCTCATCCCCACTAATTTTCTAGGGGTCTTTTTACAGGAGTCCAGAAATTACATTTAGGACTATCAGACATAAGGATAAGCACAAAAAAGAATTTATTTAGTGTGTGGTACTGGCTTAATCTCTCATCCATTTTGCTTCTATTATTAAGGAATTCATGAGGCCCACCTTCTCCCCATCTGGCAAAAGGGCTGACATCAGTTTGAGACATTCAAAATTATCAATGGGCATTGCGGGGAGAGTGGGAAGAGGGGTGAGGGGGTGGATGCGCAGACTTGCAGAGGCCCGGCAGTGTCATAAGCATTCTTTCCAAAGGAAACCACGCTAAAAGGCTGATAAACCCCAATCTCGTTTCACAGCTTGCCTTCAGAGCCCCTTAATGTAACTCCCTCATTTGTTCATCGGCACTTTATGAGAAAATAAACAAAAACACGGCCTGTTTCCTCACTGTCAGCACGCACATCAGAACACTTCCTGCTCAGAGAGGCCGTTGTTCCACCTAAGAGCCAGGGGCCGATCTTCGTTTGGTCTCCACTTTTTAACAGCCCGTTCTCTAAGCTGAATTCCAAGGGTCTAATCAAATCTGAAACCTCTGGGTGGATTAGATGTCACAGACAACAATGCTCTGCAGAGCACGGGGACCACTCCCAGCCAGCTCCTCTGGAAGGATCAGCGAGAGAGCCACGCAGAAATCCCAAAAGTTGTTTCCTTTACCTCCATTCTTATTTCAGCTTTTAGAAAGCGGGGTGAGAAAAAGGAACAACACTTAAAATGCACTTTTCATCAAATCACAAGTTCTGCAAGGTGCCATAAAGTTTAAAAATTTTGTAATATTTTCTAATCAATCCAATCCTGCCACCATATTGGAGGAAATAAGAGACAAAGAAAGTTTAAGACACACGAAAAACAAATAATAAAATGGCAGGAGCTAAGTCCTTCCTTATTGATAATTACAGTGAATGTAAATGGATTAAACACTCCACTCAAAAGGTAGAGAGTGGCAAAATGGATTTTGAAAATCATCAAATTCTATGCTACTGACAAGAGACACACCTCAGGCCCAAGGACACAAAGAGATTGAAAGTGAAAGAATGGAATAAAGTATTCCATGCAATTCAGCCGTCTCAGATTTTTTTCACTAAATCTGACTGTTTATTAAAAAAAAAATCATGATACCATATGACTCAGCAATTCCACTTCTAGGTATATACCCAAAGGAAATGAAGGCAAGGACTCAAACAGATACCTCACCAAAGTCCACTGCAGCACTATTCACAATAGCCAAAAAATGGAAACAACCCAAGTGTTCATCAGCAGATGAACAGATAAATTAATTATGATGTATACGATCAATGCAATATCAATAGTCATAAACAGAAATGAAATTCTGATACGTGTCACCACATGGATGAACCTTGAAAACATTATGCTGAGCAAAATAAGTCAAACACAAAAGGACAAATCTCGTGTGATCCCACTTACATGAAATATCAAGACTAGGCATATGCCTAGAGACCAAAACTCCTTGGCAGTTACCAGGGGCAGGTGGAAGGAGAAACTGAAGGGGTATTGCTTAAGAGGTATAGAGTTTCTGTTAAGGGTGATGAAAAAAATTGGAAACAGATGGTGGTGATGGTTACACAATACAGTGAACATAGCTAATATCACTGAACTGTACACATAAAAATTATTGAAATGGAAAATATTTTGTTATATCTATTTCACCACAATAATTTTTTTTTTTTTTTAAAGCAAGAAATAGTAATGGCAAATAGCAGAGCTGGAGGGTTATGACCCCTACATTTAAATCCCCAACTGGCTCAGCTGTGCCCAGAGGTTGGCCTAGTGTTAGAATCTCCCTTGCTGAGGAGATACGAATGTTTGAAGACGGAACTCAAGGATGCAGAGTCTAGCTGGGAGACACAGCCAAGACTTTGGCTGTATGTTGGAATGTTTCAGTAGATCAGAGGTGGGGTGGTGCTCACCGTGCCAACTTCTGCAATTCTGGCATTTCAAGTATGCAGGTGGTACAGAGCTGCAGTTAAGAGCACAGGCTCTGGAGTCTGACTTCTTGGGTTCGCAGCGTGACTCCAGCAGTTGCTATCTCTGAGACCTCAGACAAGTTACTTAAATTCTCTAAGCCTCAGTGTCTGCCTCATAGGGTGGTTCTGAGGATTAAGTGATGTGGTGCATGCAAAAAGCAGAAGCCCGTGACATTGGGCTCAAGAAACGTTAGCCGCTAAATATCAGATGACATTAATGAATCTCAATATTTCTTATATTGTGAAGATTATGAGCATAATCCTGACATGATGTTTTTTTAAAAAAAGAAAATACAGAAACACAGTGGAAACTAGTACTTATATATTTGCTAAGGAGGAGATTCACTATACATTGGATCTGCCTAAGAACCCATGTAATAGAGGATTATCGTGGCACAGTGGTTAAGTGCTACAGCTGCTAACCACGAGGTTGGCAGTTCAAAACCACCAAGTGCCCCTTGGAAACTCTATTGGGCAGCTCTACTCTGTCCTATAAGGTCACTGTGAGTCAGAATCGACTTGACAGAAGTGGATTTGGTTTTGGTTTATCACAAAACAAAGAAACCTCATTCAGAAACAGAGCAAACTCACGGCATGAGCCAGGGGCTGTCTCATGCTTTAGAACCAAAATCCTAGGGCAATAAGTGAACATTGCCACTTAAGTGTGATTGTGGGCAAAGCTCTTACTTAACCTCTCAGTTTTCTCACTGAAAAAATTGAGGAGTTAGACAGGTATCAGAGGTTTTTGGGAGTTCCCATTTCACCCTACATTCTGTGATTCTACTTAAAACCATGGACTGTTTAAAGCTGAATAAAATTGGGTAATGAAAGTAACCCCTAAACTGTCACAGTCTTGGATAGACAATTTAATGCTCCTCATATCATACTGTTGTTGTCATTAGTTGCTGTCATTCAGCTCCGACTCATCGGGACCACATGTACAACAGAATAAAATGTTGCCCAGTCCTGTGCTATATTCACGATAATATCATATGAATTCCTGTAAATACGCTATTGTTGCATGTCTTTTAGTCTTGTCTTCCCAACTAGTTTAACACTCTTTTGAAAACAGGGACCATAAAAAAAAAAAAAAATCACACTTATTCCTCATTGTCCTTAGCACAGCATTTAATACATAGTTGTTGTTGTTAGCTACCTCCCAGTCAGCCCCCGACTTATGGGACGCCATGTGTTACAGAGTAGAACTGCTCCATAGGGTTTTCTTGGCTATAATCTTTAATAAGCAGATCTTCCATGGAGTTGCTGGGTGGGTTTGAACTACCAACCTTTAGGTTAACAGCCAATTGCAAACTGCTTACATCATCCAGGCTCCTTTTAACACATAGTTGACCATTGATACAGCGGCTACTGGATTGACACAGTGGCTATAACAATGGGTTTAAACATAGCAATGATTGCGAGAGCAGCATTCCTTTCTGTTGTACGTGGGGTTGCTATGGGTTGAAAAGGACTCAAAGGTGTGCTTACATAGAGCTATAAACTATATACATCCCTCTGTAGTGTGGCAGGAAACCCTGGTGGTGTAGTGGTTAAGAGCTACAGCTGCTAACCAAAAGGTCAAAAGTTCAAATCCACCAGGTTTCTTTGGAAACCCTGTTGGGCAGTTTTACTCTGTCCTATAGGGCCGCTGGTGTAGTGGTTAAGTGCTATGGCTGCTAACCAAGAGGTTGGCAGTTCAAATCCTCTAGGTGCTCCTTGGAAACTCTATGGGGCAGTTCTATAGGGTCACTATGAGTTGGAATCGACTCGACGGTGGTTGGTTTTTTTTTTTTTTTTTTTTTTACAGGGTAGCTATGAGTCTGAATTGACTCGAGAGCAACAGGTTTGGTTTTCAGTTTTGGTAGTGTGACAGAAGCCCTGGTGGTACAATGGGTAAGAGTTCGGCTGCTAACCAAAAGGTTGCCAGTTTGAATCCACCAGCTGCTCCTTGGGAACACTATGGAACAGTTCTATTCTATCCTATAGGGTCGCTGAGTTGGAACCGGCTCGATGGCAATGGGCTTGGTTTTGGTTTTGGTAGTATGGCTTCATAGTCATACAGGTTATTTGTCAATTCATCACAACAATCTAACCCAAAACAGATGTTAGTGAGAAGAATCAGGCGTGTGACTTAAAGTATATTTCTAGCCTTTCATTTACTCAACAATATTCATTTAGTAACAACTATATGCCAAGTAAGAAGTCCTAGTGGTGTGTGGTTAAGTGCTCAGCTGCTAACCAAAAGATCAGGGGCTTGAACCCACCAGCCACTTGGCAGAAGAAAGATGCGGCGGTCTGCTTCCATAAAGAATACAGCATTGGAAACCCTATGGGGCAGTTCTACTCTGTCTTAAGGGGTCTTTGAGTCAAAATCAACTCCATGGCAGGGAGTTTGGTTTGGTTTACATGCCAGGCCCTGGGCTAGATGCTAGGGAAGCTCTCCACCACCATCACAACAGCGAATGCTCTCTCTCACACAGACAATGTCTAAGTCACAAATATATTATCAATGAATCACCAACCCTTTTTACCCCAAAGCATACGTTCCTTGGCTGACGAGGAAGCTTCACAGTTCATCCCTAGAGTTTTATTAATATTTTATCAAGTCAACAGGCATGGCATTACTAGGTTGAAAAAAAAAATCACAAATGTATAGGACTTGTTACAGACCTAAAATTTAAAGTGTTTATCAAACCATACTTTGAACTTTCTCAAAGTGGAAATATTACGCTGTAGAATGGTGACTTCTATTCCTAGAAACTTTCTGAACTTAACATTTCCTGCTGCTGTGATTCTGGTCGTAAGAATGTCAGCAAAGCACTCTGTGGTCTGCAGATTATCTGTAAACCAACTGACAGGTATCCAATACAGACCATGCGTGGATGTTTCTTTGCCCCTATCACTGCCCTCTGATGATGCTGTGAAAAGTAAAAGTTCATCAGATGCTGATCGGGTTCACGATAGACCTGCCCTGTGAATTCCTAAGGTGAAGAGCTGTTTGTGATTTATCGCTCCTTCTGCTTATCAGCCGTGGAGTGCCTTTCCTCCATTTAAATAGCAGCCTGCTTCCCTCCTATGGCTCCATCCCAGTTGCCAAGGTTCTCTAAATGCTAATCAGGAGATAGAGGACACTCTGTGATCTTGTAAAGAGCTCACCCAGCAATTTGGTAAAAACAGAGTGCAAACATCGGGCCTGGATACCTGCCTTTGTTGGTCAAGGATCAACAGAAATGGCCACCACCAAGACTGTCTGCTACTGCAAAAAGAAACGGAACACTCAAATGTTTTTCTGGAAATTTCAGATATACTAAAAATAATAATAATAAAGCCAATACATTTATCTCAATGGTTACTTTGGCAAAACAATGAAGGAGGGGTGTTGAAATTATAAAGCTAACAGACCTAATGCTAACGTGTAGAGACAGAACCTGAAGGATTGGTTCTTTGGGAAATATTCGAAAAAGGAATGCATGAACGTGAATAATGGCACCTGGGGTGTTTATTTAGCAAACAAGGCATTCAAAAATACTGTTTGACAGTTTTGTTTTCTTTTTAAGTTGTTTTTCTGGTTTAGTGAATTAAAAAATCAACTTGGAATTGAGAGGTCTTTGATTCAATAAGTGTTTATTGAGGGCCTTCTTAGCTTCACCACAAATACAATGAGTGAACATTGTATAGTCACACTTCCTCCCTACAATTTACTTTGCAAAGTTTCCAGTGAAAGAAGCCACATTGAGTGTTTCTTCAAGGCTCTAAGTCATTAGCAGTATTTATTAGAAGTATAAAAGATAATCAACCAACAGGTTATTCCACTTGAAAAGCTCCATGTGACGACTCTTTAAAAGAATCACCTGCTAACTTTAGACATATCCAGAGTGTCACAGAATCTCAGAGCTGGAAGCAGCCTCAAAAGGTCACAAAATGAAGTAAAGAGTTGGCATATACCCAGATATAAGTAAATCAACTTAGACAGAACAATTAGTGCTCTACATTAGTTGAGTAGGGACCCATAAGGGACCTGAAACTGCTGGAATCAAGATGAGATGTTTCCCAGAAAGTAACAACAAAGAGGAAGAGGTTGAGCCAGGATTACAAAATCAAAGTTAACCTCAAAACCATCAGAGAAATATATCCTCCCGGGAAGGCTGATAATTTCAGTTCAGTACAACTTCTTTTGAATTTTTATTCATTAATGTCAAGCCTGGTTTTAATATTAATTGCTAAGGGTCAAGTTCAGACACAAAAAGCATAGCCGTGCAAGTAGATACAACCTGACGTGTTTATCTTTTCAGTGCACACTTTCTGCTACAGGCGTGTGCCAGATGTAGCAGCAGCTGTAGGAAGTTGTTTATCTACCCCCCTTGACCTTTGAGGAGTGTGAGGAGATGGTAAAAATCATGTTTTTAAATTATAGGTGTCTCCTTCCAAACTAGCATCTTTTTAGTATCGGTCAAAACACATCAATGAAGTCATAAGAAGGTCAAGAAGATATGATTGTGCCCCAATGATATCTGTAAAAACATACTTCCACAATGATTTATGATACCAAATGGTCTCATCGTATTTCCAAATGCACTTCATTCATTCAATAGTCAGTAAATATTTATTGTGCTCCTATTGTATGCAGAGCACAATTAAAAAGTGCAAATCAAATAAATCATAATGCCTGTAACTTTTATATCTTCCCTGAACTTTTACAAATGTCACTTTTTCTTTTTAAATTCATCCTTTAAATTTTTCAAAATCTATTAATATTCCCACAATGAGAGATGGTTCAAAATCTTTAGGTATACTTATTAAGAAAACATTATTTTGGGAGTTCATAGCCAAATGTAAAAATTACAGAGGCAGATGCCACATTCTTCCTACAGAGAGCTTCAGCCAAGGTTTTGGGCCACACAGCTTCTGTAGTGATGGACTCACCTCTCACGCCTGCAGGGATTACACTAAATGCAAGTGGGATTGATCTATCAACCTAATCACTCATGAGAAATAATAACAATGTCATTAGCTAAGTTTCCAAAACAACCCAGTTCCTGCTTGAAAGTCAATCCCTCAGAAGCATGCTAAGCCTTACTTTTGTTATGACATTTGGATGAAGTCACAAAGGTTCCTTTGGTCTTTCTCTGTCAACGTCAACGTCCTCTGGGGAAACCAGTATAGTGATATCAAAAGACAAAGGGAAACAAGTCAGTCTCCAAAAAGAAAGACACAAACAATAATTATTTTTAAGAAATCCAGTTAGATTCTCATTTGGTGCAGGAGTAATTACAAAATGTTATATTTCTTTCCCCAAAAGATCAGCTTGCAGCTGAAATCAAAATGTATTATCATACTTCTTTGAATCATGTTTATTGATTATCCAGACTTCTTCTAACCTTATAAAATACTTGCAAACCTGGACACATTGACATGAAGTGATATTTAGACATATTTGCTATGTGTACCTAATTCAATTATATAGGCATTAGACAGATTCTTTTAAACTCTTAAGTAAAAGAACTGACACAAAATTTTATTTCTCTTTCATTGTGTATTTCTTTTTTATTGCTGTTTCATTTTTTGTGTGTGTGTGTGTGTGTGTGTGTTTGCTGGAAATACGAGGATTGACAGACATGGCCCTCGCCTTCAAGGAGCTCTTCATGTAGTAGTAATTGCATTTTAGAGCTGGTTCACTTGACATGATTTTCTCTGGCCATTTTTGTTTATCCCATATCATTGCCCAGTGATGGCGTTTATTCACCATGCAATGATACGATATAAGAATTTAAAATTTCAGCTTCCACAGCACTGACTCTCTCGTTTGCCAGTCAACATGTAATGTGAAATTAGCCTTTAAACTCCCCGCACCTCAACTTTTCACTATTGCATCAACTTGCCATGAGAAGCCTTTCAAAATAACAATTACCAAACACTCTTTTTGCAACAACTACCTGTTCAAATGATTTTCCAGCTGTGCAAATTACATATACTCACAGTCTGAAGGAATGACTGCGGCACAACTGAAAGAAACGTGAAAAATTCTGAAAATATTTGCAGATGCCAAAGAAGAAGACAATCATTCAGTAAAGATGACCTAGATATTTACTTGGTGCTAGCTATTGTGACAGAAAATTACTTCCAAATGTCCTCCTCACTCACTTTAGAGCCACAGTGAATCACGATGACCAAGACTTGGCCACAGTCATATAAAAACAGCCCAAATCTCTTTCCTAAGACATTCTTGTGAGGATTCCTGTGAGAGCGTTTGATGGGAAAAGTGTTGAGTGTTACTGAAGGCAAAAATGTGTGTATTATTGGGGTGATATATGAACTATTTATATAGTGTGAGTTACATAAATCTGGTGTGGTTCTAGAAAAAAAAGTGACTGGTCCCAATGCAATTATAGAAAGCTGCTTTTTAGACAAGCACTGTTTTCAAAAAACCTGCAATATTCCAATTGAAGTCAACAGACAGGAGGCCACCAGCCCGAAGGAAATAAACCAGTACCAAACTAGTGGCTGTTGAGTTGATCCCCACTCATGGTGACCCCACCTGTGTCACAGTAGAACTGCACTCCATAAGGTTTTAATGGCTGATTTTGGGGAAGTAGATCACCAGGTCTTTCTTCTGAAGCACTTCTTGGTGGACTCAAACCACCAACCTTTCAGTTAGCAGGCGAGCATTTAACCGTTTGTACCACTCAGGGACTCTCCAAAAGGAATACGGCTTCCAAAATCTAGAGACAAGGTCAGCAAGCATCTCTCCCACAATTGACAATGACAAGAATAACACGCAATAGAAAAGATTACTTGAAGACCTTAGACACAACAATTATATAATGATTAAGATTTGCTTTTAATCAAACATACCTGAATTTGCATGAGTTTTCTAATTCAAAGTAGTCACCTTGGGAAGTTATATACTTATTCCATAGAAGATTTCTTTGTTCCTTTCTGGAAAACCTCTTTATATACCAGCCACAGAGCCAATCCCAAAGGAAAAAAAGGAACTAATCTATTCACTTTTAATACTGTTATATTCAAAACTCTATTATTTGGTTACTTGATCATTTTACTTAAATAACTTTGCTCCAAAGACTTTGGGGCTTTTTTTTTTTTTTTTTTTAAAGCCAAGAATCAAAGAACGTATCGCACTGGGCAAATCTGCTGCAAAAGATCTCTTTAAAGTTTTAAAAAACAAAGACGTCACTTTGATGACTAAAGTGTGTCTGACCCAAGCCATAGTCTTTTCAATCACCTCATATGCGTGCAAAAGTTGGATAGTGAAAAAGGAAGACAGAAGAAGAATTGATGCTTTTGAACTGTGGTGTTGGCAAAGAATATACCATGGATTGGCCAAAGAATGAAAAAATCAATCCAAGATGCAATACAACCAAAACGTTCCTTAGAAGCAAGGATGGTGAGACTTCAACTTGCTTATTTACACATCATAAGGAAAGATCAGTCGCTAGAGATGAACATCATGGTTGTTAGAGAGCCAAAAAAAGCAAGGGAAACTCTCAGTAAGATGGATTGACACAATAGCCACAACAATGGACTCAAACATACCAACGACCATGAAGATGGTGCAGGACCAGGCAACTTTCATTCTGTTATACATAAGGTCGCCATAAGCCAGAGACAACTCGCCAGCAAATAACAGGGAGATTGCAAATAATTTTGTTATTGTTGTCTCATTTGCTTTGTTGTTGGTTTGTCTGTATTTTCTCAGTTTTCTACAACAGTATGTGCTGCTCTTACAAAGAGAAAAGAATTTTAAGTTGGAATGAAGAGTTGGAGCCAGTGTAGTATCAACACATTTCAGAGCACAGGACTTCTGATTCTAGTCAACTAATCCCTATTTATTAATAGTGGTTGTAATAGTATTAAAGGAGCCCTGGTGGTACAGTGGTTAAAGCATTCAGATGCTAACCAAAAGGTCAGTAGTTCAAACCCACCAGTGGCTCCCTAGGAGAAAGATGTGGTAGTCTGCTTCATAAAGATTTACAGCCTTGGAAACCCTGTAGGGCAGTCCTATCCTGTCTGAATTGACTTAACGGCAACACGTTTGTTTGTTTGTTTTGGTAATATTATCAGTAATTATAATGATCATAATGATAAACTATAACAACATATACAGAGGATCCCCTACTTATTGATTGGGCCTAATATATATCTCATTATAAATTAATAAACTGGAACTTTGGTTAATAAATTAATCTAGTGTGAATCTGGAGAAAAGATCGAAGTTGTCAAGGTTTTCATTTTACTTGGATCCACAATCAACACCCATGGAAGCAGCAGTCAAGAAATCAAAAGACACATTGCACTGGGCAAATCTGCTGCAAAGGACCTCTTTAAAGTGTTGAAGAGCAAAGATGTCACCTTGAAGACTAAGGTGTGCCTGACCCAAGCCATGGTATTTTCAATCACATCATATGCATGTGAAAGCTGGACAATGAATAAGGAAGACTGAAGAAGAACTGACACCTTTGAATTGTGGTGTTGGTGAAGAATATTGAATATATCATGGACTGCGAAAAGAATGAACAAAACTGTCTTGGAAGAAGCGCAACCAGGATGCTTCTTAGATGCAAGGATGATGAGGCTGCATCTCTTACATACTTTGGACATGTTGTCAGGAGGGATCAGTCCCTGGAGAAGAACATCATGCTTGGTAAAGTACAGGGTCAGTGGAAAAGAGGAAGACCCTCGGTGAGATGCATTGACACAGTGGCAGCAACAATGGGCTCAAGCATAACAATTTAAAGGATGGTGCAGGAGCAGGCAGTGTTCCGTTCTGTGGTACGCAGGGTTGCTATGAATCAGGACCAACTCAATGGCACCTAACAACAACAACAGCAGTGTGAATTTAGTTGACATGAATCAATCTCCTCTGGTCAGTTCATCCATGGATGTAAAGAAAACCAAATTTTAAAAATCCATACAGTGGCAGTTGTGGTTCTCTCCTCATAATCTTTCAAGTTTAACAAAGATATGAAACATCTACATAAAATAATGAGTCTCTTCCCTCTCCCCACCCCGCAAAAAAATTAAGCTCATGGATAGAACTATCTCCATTTTTAAATAGTTTTTTAATAACCTTTTCTTAAAATGTTGGTATCGATTACCACCTGTCTGTGAGAAAATATCAGTATCTGACAAAATGAATGATAAAATAGGAAACAAATATTAATAAATACTTGTTTAATAGCTTGTTGTTTTTTTTGTTTGTTTTTTATTTTATTTTTTTTACATACAATTATGTTCTCGGTTGTGTATCAGTTCAGGTCATCCAGGAAGTAAATGCCAAGACAAAATTTAAAATAGAAGAGATTTACTGGGCGCTTGGGGGAAGGGGGCAATCAAGGATTAAGAGGAGAAGGAACACGAGTAGGCAGACCGTGTTGCTGATCTGACACCTGTGAAAGGAGAGAGGGAAGGAAGCCGGTTTGGTCGGAAGAGCCTAAGACTGCAGTGACCTCTGCGAAAGTCTTGGCCAGGCTGCTGGGGAGCCTCAGCATAAAGATTTGCCAGTGAAGACTTCCATGGTGAACAGAAATGGCTGAGCTCTAGAACTCAGTTTCTTAGTGCTGCTGTAACTCAAATACCACACGTGGGTGGCTTTAAAAAACATAAATTTATTTTCTCACAATTCTGGAGGCTAAAAGTCTAAATACATTCTCAGCTGTGTTAATTTCTTCCTTATAGGTAGTCCTGGGCATTCCTTGGTTACTCAACTTCTAGACATTCCTCACATGGTGTCTGTCTTCCCTCCCTGTGTACACATCTCTATGTCTAATCTGCCCTTTTTATAACTCAAAAATGATTAGATTTAGAACCCACTCAATTGAAATAGGAGCTCTGGTGGTATAGTGGTCAAGCACTCAGCCACTAACCAAAAGGTTGGCAGCTCAGATCCACCAGCCGCTCCTTGGAAACCCTATAAGGCAAGTCTACTCTGTCCTATAAGGTCACTATGAGTGGCAATCAACTCGACAGCAACACTTTTGGTTTTTGGTTCTACTGAAATATGATCTAATTAACATAACAAAGAAAATCCACAGGTATAAGATTGGGATTCCAATACATATTTTGGGGGAACACAATTTAATCCATAACACCGGCATATCCCCATCATTAGCTGGGAACAGTCTGGAGACAACTTGTTCGCAGTAGGATGCTGGGGCAGATCCCAAAGGTGTGGCAGCTGGAGGTTGACAACTGACTACAGAAGATTTTTCCCAAAGGGAAATTTGAGCAGGACACTTGCTTCATTGCCACGGGTTGATTTTTTACTTCATACATGTAGATTTCTTTTTTGCCAATAAAATCATTCTTAGTTCCAATGTTGGAATTAAATACACCCATTTCTCATTTATTGACATGGTTAGGTTTAACGAACAGGTTGTTATGCAAAAATAGGTATCATGCAAAAAATGAAAGATGACCACATCAGATCACAAAATGGAAGATGACTACATCATTACATAACTGCCAAATCACATCATTACATAACTGCCAAACCACTGACAATCATGACCCAGCCAAGCCGACACATAACCTTAACCATCACAGCCAGCATTACTCTTGCCTTGCACCTCAGCGTTCATTATTGCCCAACATACATCATTAATGTGCCAAATAACCAGATAGTAGATTTTTTACTGTTGTTATAAATATGAAATGTTGGATAACAAGAGAGTCAATAAGTGAGTAGATGTATATCATTCTTTTCTCACCTTCCAAAATGAGCACAGTGTTGCTACTTGCAGTCTGCAAAGAAGACCATGATTTACAGGCGTGTTACCACTTTAACAATTTTGAGACCCATTTCTGATTTGGAGTCAGAATACCTGAACTCAAACCCTAGCATTATCAAGCCACAATGCACTCTCAAGCTACAATGACTTGAGCAAGATACTCGACCTCACTGAACCTCAGTTTCCTTATTGATGCCTTACCCCAGAGAATTGTTTTAAAGATCAAATTCAATAATATAAAAACTACAATAACATATGCGAAAAATCTACGGCATACATAAACCAAAAACCAAATCAGTCGCTCTCAAGTTGATTCTGACTCATGGCCACCCCAGGTATGTCAGAGTATAAATATACTCCTCGGGGCTTTCAATGGCTAATTTTTTGGAAGTAGATCACCAGGCCTTTCTTCTGATGCACCTCTGAGTGGATTCAAACCTCCAAGCTTTTGGTTAGCAGCTGTGTTGGTTATCTAGTGCTGCCATAACAGAAATACCACAAGTGGATGGCTTTTACAAAGAGAAACTTATTTTCCCACAGTCTAATTATAGGTTACGAGTCCAAATTCAGGATGTCGGCTCCAGGAGAAGGCTTTCTCTTTCTGTTGGCTCTGGAGGAAGGTCCTCGTCCTCAGTATTCCCTTGGTCGAGGAGATTCTCAGGTGCCGGGACCCCGTGTCCAAAGGACACGCTCTACTTTGGTGCTGTTTTCTTGGTGGTATGAGGTCCCCAACTCTGCTTGCTTCTCTTTCATCTCTTAAGAGATAAAAGGTGGTATAGGCCACACTCCACAGAAACTCCCATTACACTGGTTCAGGGAGGTGACCTGAGTAAGGGTGGTGTTACAATCCCGTCCCAATCCTCTGGACATAAAATTACAATCACAAAATGGAGGGCAACCACACAATACTGAGAATCATGGCTGAACCAAGTTGACACATATTTTGGGGGGGACATAATTCAGTCCATGACAGCAGCCAGCTGCATTAGCTGCTTGTACCACCCAGGGACTCCCGCCATATATAAAGTGTCAATAAACATTTGTTATCAAAATAGAAAACAACCCTAACAGGTACTTCAGCATATATTTTGTCAACATCATCTTACTTTACCTGGACAAATTTCTTAGCCACTTCTAAGGCTCAGCTTCCTCATCTATAAAATAAAGGCATTTTGATAGTCATTGAGATATTATTACTCTCTCAATGACACTGAGTTATTGAAATGATAAGATGAAATAATGCAGAACATTTATCACAGTGTCTGACACACAATAAGTCCTCAGCAAACGTTACCTATCAAGATTATTTACTGTAAAAAACAGTAGTTTAATTTTGAAGTTCAGAGGAATTAGACTGATGATATTATATATTACAATCTCAGTCCTGTAGGATCTAATCTTATCTCAGTTGCTATCGTTCTTGGACTTCAAATCTCCTTTGAAGTAATGTGAATACCAGTACTGCCAAGAATGACCATACCCCAGTTTTGTGTGATAATACCTGGACTGACAGAGCACACAGCTTTACTTCATTGTTCATCAGTTTTCAAATTTGCAACTCTGACAGAAGGACACGGTTGAATTTTTCCACATAGAGGTTGACATCTGTTAGCGATGGATAACTATTCTCACCACCAAAAATAAGAACAATGATACATATTTTTACTGAAACCCTCAATTTCTTTTAGGTATTTTTCCTTAATTTTGGAGTTTCAGCAAGATATTTTCAATGTAAATTTGATTTTTTTTTCTTCCTCTCATCAACCAGTTTCATCCCTGTCAGTTTATCACTTTGAACTTCAGAGAGTTCAGGACAGAACATTGGGGGAAGAGGGGAAGAGTTTAAAATAAGAAAACTCTATAGACACACAAAAAAACAGGAAGCCAGTATTTTCTATACTTACTTGAAAATAGGATGGAAATAGAGTAGGAGATAGCAATGGGACTTCCCAAAGGTAGAGCTACAAACTGTCACCTGGACCACTGAGTAAACTGGAAGATAAAAGATAGATAAGGCAAGATTTTTTTCCATACATTTCACGGATTAATAGCTCCGGATTTCACAAGGCTAGACCAGGCCAGGCTAGTAACTAGGCTGCTGGCTGGGGAGCCTTCCATTTGAATTTGAAAAAAGGAAAGGCAACCTCATTATGTTCAGTCTTTAAGGTCTTGTGTAAAATTATTACTGAAATGCTGCTTGTTTCAGATAAGGAAATCAATTTAATTAGAAGTACACTAAGACCCTAAGTGCTTTCCTAGGACTAGGAAGGAGTCACCCCACATGAATACTGATTTTTCCATCCTCATCAACAGAGCCTAACATCAGCCTTTTATTAAATTAGTTATTCACTCAAATTTTATTACTCAAAATTTATAATTTTCCACCATTCCAGATTAACAAGAATTCAAAAATACTGACCACCCTTGACAAAGCTGCAATAGAATCATATCGATAGCAAGCATAGATAACTTTTCTGGTGGACTTAAGAGTCAAGGCTCGAGTCAAGGCTTTTGGCTTTTTTCCAGTTCATAATCCCTGAAATTCAATTTACCCAGACCCTTGTCACAGATATGAAGGCAACTCACAAGATAAGAAGAGTTCTTTTGCTCCCAGAAGTAGGAAGAAAAAAAGAGAGGAAGCTAGAACTACAGGGATTAACCAATTTTTTGAAAAAACACACATAAAAAACTTTAAAAAATTTTTTTATTACTGTACTTTAGATGAAGGTTTACAGAACAAACTAGCTTCTCATTAAACAATTAGTACACATATTGTTTTATGACATTGATTACCAACCCCACAACATAACAACACTCTCCCCTTCTCAACCTCGGATTTCCTATTACCAGCTTTCTGGTCCCTTTCTGCCATCTAGTCCTTGCCCCTGGACTGGTGTGCCCCTTTAGTCTCATTTTGTTTTATGGGCCTGTCTAATCTTTGGCTAAAGGGCGAACCTCAGGAGCGACTTCATTACTGAGCTAAAAGGGTATCCAGGGGCCATAATCTCCAGGCTCTGTCAGGAGAGTAAGCCTGGTCTTTTTTTGTGAGTTAGAATTTTGTTCTACATTTTTCTCCAGCTCTGTCCAGGACCCTCTATTGTGATCCCTGTCAGAGCAGTCAGCAGTGGTAGCCGGGCACCATCTAGTTGTGCTGGACTCAGTCTGGTGGAGGCTGTGATAGTTGTGGTCCATTTGTCCTTTGGACTAATCTTTCCCTTGTGTCTTTGGTTTTCTTCATTCTCCCTTGCTCCCGACGGGGTTAGACTGGTGGAGTATCTTACCAGGCCGTTCACAAGCATTTAAGAGCCCAGATGCTACTCACCAAAGTAGAATGTAGAACATTGTCTTTATAAACTATGTTATGCCAATTGAGCTAGATGTTCTCCGAGGCCATGGTCCCCACAGCCCTCAGCCCAGTAATTTGTTCCCTCAGGGAGTTGGATGTGTCTATGGAGCTTCCATGACCTTGCCTTGGACAAGTTGTGCTGGCTTCCACAGTATTGTGTACTATCTTTACTATCTTACCCTTCACCAAAGTTACCACTTTTCTATTGTCTGTTCAGTGTTTTTTCAACCCCAACCTTTCCCTCCCTCTTGACCATCAAAGATTGTTTCTTTTTGTGTGTAAACCTTTTCGTGAGTTTTTATAGTAGTGGTCTTATACGATATTTGTCCTTTTGTGATTGACTTATTTCATTCAGCATAATGCCCTCCAGATTCAACCATGTTGTGAGATGCTTTGAAGATTCATCACTGTTCTTTATCATTGGGTAAGTATTCCATTGTGTGCATGTACCATAGTTTGTTTATCCATTCATCTATCAGTGGGCATCTAGGTTGTTTCCATCTTTTTGCTATGGTGAACAATGCTGCAATGAACACAAGTGTGCATATGTCTATTGGTGTGATGGCTCTTATTCCCCTAGGATATATTCCTAGGAGTAGGACTGTTGGATCATATGGTATTACTATTTCTATATTTCTAAGGAAGCACCACACCGTTTTCCAAAATGGTTTTACCATTTTGCATTCTCACCAGCAGTGCATTAGAGTTCCAATCTCCACCCAGCCTCTCCAACATTTGTTATTTTCTGTTTTTTTGATTTGTACCAGTAATGCCAGGGTGAGATGGTATCTCATCGTGGTTTCGATCTGCAATTCTTCTAATGGCTAGGAATGGCAAGCATTTCTTCATGTGTCTATTAGCTGCTTGAATGTCTTCATTGGTGAAGTGTCTGCTCATTTCCTTTGTCCATTTTTTAATTGCATTATTTGTCTTTTTGTTGTAGAAGTGTTGGGTTTTCCTATAGATTTTAGAGATTAGACCTTTATCAGACTTGTCATATCCAAAAACTTTTTCCCAGTCTGTAGTTTCTCTTTATACTCTTTTGATGGAGTTTATTGATGAGCAAAATTGTTTAATTTTTAGAAGATCCCAGTTATCTAGCTTATCTTCTGGAGTTTGTGTGTTATTAGTTATGATTTGTATCCTGTTAATGCCATGTATTAGGGTCTCTAGTGTTGAGCCTATTTTTTCTTCTATGATCTTTATGGTTTTTGGCTTTATATTTGGGTCTTTGATACATTTTGAATTAGCTTTTGTGTATAGTGTGAGGTATAGGTCCTGTTTCATTTTTTTTTTGCAGATGGACATCCAGTTTTGCATGCACCATTTGTTAAAAAGATGCTCTTTTCCCCATTTGATGAACTTTGGGCCCTTGTTGAAGATCAGGTAACTGTAGTGGATGTATTTACATCTGGGTTCTCAATTCTGTTCCATTGGTCAATATATCTGTCACTGTACCATTCCAGGCTGTTTTGACTACTGTTGATGTATGGAAGGCTCTGAGGTCAGGTAGTGCGAGTCCTCTTACTTTTTCCTTTTTCTTCAATAGGGCCTCTTCCCTTTCCATATGAAGTTAATGATTAGTTTTTCCATCTCTTTAAAGAATGCTATTGGTATTTGGATCAGGATTGCATTGTATTTATAAATTGTTTTGGGTAGAATTGACATTTGCACAATGTTGAGTTTTCTTATCCACGAGCATGGCATGTTTTTCCATTTACGTAGATGTCTTTCGGTTTCTTGCAGCAGTGTTTTGTAGTTTTCTTTGTATAGGTCTTTTACATCCCTGCTTAGATTTATTCCTAAGTATTTTATTTTTTTAGGGGCTATTATAAACGGCATTGTTTTCCTGATTTCCTTTTTGTCGTTCTCTTTATTGATGTATAGGAATCCAACTGATTTTTGTGTGTGTAGCTTGTATCCTGCTCCTCCACTGAATCTTTCTATTAGTTCCAATAGTTTTCTCGTGGAGTCTTTTAGGTTTTCTAGGTATAGGATCATATCATCTGCAAATAGGGACAGTTTTATTTCTTCCTTAGCAATTTTGATGCCCTTTATTTCTTTTTCTTGCCTTATTCCTCTAGCTAGGCCATCCAGCACACTGCTAAATAGGAGTGGTGATAAAGGGCATCCTTGTTCTCAAGGGTAATGTTTTCAGCCTCTCTCCCTTAAGAATGATGTTGGCTGTTGGCTTTGTACCAACAGTTTGAGTAATTTCCTTTACTATATTGAGTAATTTCCTTTACTATATTGAGTAATTTCCCCTCTATGCCTATTTATTCAGAGTTTTTATCAGGAATAGGTGTTGGACTTTGTCAAATGCCTTTTTGGCATTGATTGAGATGATCATGTGATTCTTTTCTGTTATTTTATTTATGTGGTGGATTAGGTTGATTGATTCTCTAATGTTGATCCATCCTTGCATGCCTGGTATGAATCCCACTTGGTCATGGTATATGAGTTTTTTGATATGATGCTGAATTCTATTGGCTAGAATTTTGTTGAAAATTTTTGCATCTATATTCATGGGAGTTATTGGTCTGTTATTTTCTTTTTTTGTGGTATCTTTGCCTGGTTTTGGTGCCAGGGTTATACTGGCTTCATAAATTAGAATGAATGAATTCAGAAGTATGCTTTCCTTTTCTATATTCTGAAATAGTTTGAGTAGTACTTGTATAAACTCTTCTCTGAATGTTTGGTAGAGTTCTCCAGTGAAGCCATCTGGGCCAGGGCTTTTTTTTTTGTTGGGAGGTTGTTTGTTTTTTTTTTTTTTTAACCTTTTCAATCTCTTCTTTTGTTATGGGTCTGTGCAGATATTCAGCATCAGTTTGTGTTAGTTTGGGTAGGTAGTGTCAAATAAAAAAACTCTTGATAGAAGTCAATTCGATGGGCAGAAGAAGATACAGATGGTTTGAGCCATTGGCATGAGATGCGTGTCACTCTTGGATTCCATCACCAAGCATATATTGCACGCCTACTGTATGCCAGGAAACCCTGGTGGTATAGTGGTTAAGTGCTACAGCTGCTAACCAAAGGGTTGGCATATCAAATCCTCCAGGTGCTCCTTGGAAACTCTGTGGGGCGGTTCTACTCTGTTCCATAGGGTCACTACGTGTCGGAATCAACTCGATGGCACTGGGTTTGGTTTGGTTTTACTGTATGCCAAGATCATCTGGGAATCAATGGGCCTAACCATACTGCAGTTTCAGCAACCCACAGAAACCATCACACAAGAAACCAGTATGATACAAATTGCAGGCTTGAATCCTTATAAGTGGTCCCCTTACGTGAAAATATGGGGTCTCTAGGTGATCAAAGAGTTAACGAGCTTGATGCTAACCAAAAGGCTGGAGGTTCAAGTCTACCCAGAGGTGCCTGAAAAGAAAGAGCTGGCAATCTGCATCTGAAAAATCAGCTATTGAAACCCTATGGAACTCAGAAAAGGGGTATGAGAATTGTTGCACAACTCAAAGAATATAATCAATGTAACTGAATTGCACATGTAGAAATTGTTGAATTGGTATATATTCTGCTGTGTATATTCTCAAAATTATAAATAATAATAAAAGCAGAAAAAGTTAAAGAAAAAAGAAGAGAGAACCCTATGGAGTACAGTTCTACTCTGGCACACGTGGGGTCACCATGAGTTGGAGTCAACTCGATGGCAACTGGTTTGGTTTGATAAATGAAAATGGGATTCTTTCTCCTATAAAGTGACTCAGAAAATAAGTCATTTTCCACCTGATGTTTTAGATGTTAAAATTTACTTCAAGATTTCTGTGCTTTTAATTTCTTTCAGGTACAAATCTAAGACCTAAATAAAGTATTTTTGTATTAAGCCCCCCCGCCACCAAAAAAAAGCAAAACGAAGTGCAGCAAGAGTTCTCTCTCTCAACCTCACCCCCACAAACAGGTCCTTTGCATGAATATAAATTCCAGACATAAGTCATTTCATTTTCCCTTCTAAAACATACCCTGACTCAAAAGAGAAAGAGCAAATACAGTGAGAAATGGGTTCATGTACACTGCAGAGGACAAAGTTGGTTGGCTAAGAAGAAATGAAATAAATTTCACTTCACAGACAGCTAGGTTTTCAATGCAATTTTGTTACTGAACTTGGAATCTAAAATATGAATACGGAGTAAATAGGATTCTTGGTGGTCATGGTACACCCCATGTTCTTATTCACTCCACCCAGTATTAACATAATCACAGGAGTCATAAAGCCATAAAAAAATGTTTGCTATTCTGAAAAGCTTCATTCATCCTGGCATTTCAACAAGCCTTAGTACATGTTTGGTTCCCTCTTATGGGAAGCAGCATAATGCTCTTAGCCACATCAAGTCATTAAGAAACCACAGAGGACAATTTAAGTGTCAGTTTTTATTTTCTTCCCAATGGCCCTCATTCTTGTCATCTTTATTAATATGCCAATTGCCTGTTCAGTTCACTCAGCCCTTCAAGTAAAGAAAAGCAATTCCCTGGAGGAGGCTGATGGAAAAGTAAAACTGATGGGGGCATTTAAACAAGCAATAAAAACAGGGGAATAGAATATTCATATCCTTTTAACTCAGAAAATCAGCTCAACACAGAAAATCTGCCTGTTAGTCGAAATCTGTCACACAATAGAAAAAAGTTAGCTTTTCTACAAACTTTGCATGACTTGGCTCCCAGTGGACATGCCCAGTCATTAGTAAGGCAGGATTAGTAGAAAAGAGATGAAGACAAAAAAAAAAGTAAAATATTAATAAAAGATAGAATTTTAAGAGAAACTTTGCTCAATTCCATAAAACCACTTTTTCAATAATTATTATTATAACTAACATTTAGTGAGTGCTTGGTAAATGCCAAGCACCATACTAAGGACTTTACACGGATTATCACATTTAATTCTCACAAAAATCCTATGAAGAATGCACTGTTATTACCCCCATTTTACAGATGAGGACATTGAGACATAGATGTAAAGGAATTTGCACAGGCCAAGTAGCTTGTCAGCGACAGGTTCTAACTCCAAAGCTTTACCAGTCAGATCTACACTAGCAATTTGGTCTCTTACCCCAGAGAAATTATTCCAGTTATTTATTGCTGTATAAGGAGCTCTGGTGGCAGAGTGTTAAGAAGCTGGGCTCCTAACCAAAAGGTCAGCAGTTCAAATCCACCAGCCACTCCTTGGAAACCCTATGGGGCAGTTCTATGTTGCCCTATAGGGTTGATGTGAGTCGGAATCAACTAGACAGCAAACCACCTCAAAACTCAGTGGCTTAAAACTTTAATTAGCTATCCTCTCACAGTTCTGTCAGTTGAGTGAACTCAGAGAGGCAATTCTTGCTCAGGGTCTCTCTCTCTATGGTTGTCTGAGGACTTGGACATTCAAGATGGCATGCTCCCATGACATGATACTCTCTCAGGTTAAGCTCAGCTAGGGCTGTAGACCAAAGCACCAACATATGGCCTCCCTATGTGACTTCGACTTCTCACAGCATGGTACCTGAATTCCGAGAGGGAGTGTTCTGAGAAGGGAGCATTCCGAGAGCAAGTATTCCAAGAAATCCAGGCAGAACTGCATGGCTTCTTATGCCTTAGTCTCAGAAGCCATGCAGCATCACTTTCATCAAATTCTAGCGACCAACCATTAGTCATAAGCCCAGCCAGAATCAAAGGAGGCGGGGGAGGTTACAAAGGGCATGGGTTCCAGGAGGTACGGGGGTGATTTTTGGAGACTTAACTACCCTAGGACTCTTTGTAAAGCACAGTTTTCATTTGCCCCTCTGGGAAGCAGCAAGAGAAGGCACCCTCGCCTTCATGAAGCTCTGGGAATGGGGAGATCCTTATCAGAATGTTAAACGAATTACATTTCTAGGAGGCAGATCGGAAAACAATGACAAGACAAGCCAACACCAGTCATAGACACAAATTTAAACCTAGCTCTCTGTGAAATGGAACTGGCAGTAGTAGTAGAACCTGTCTAACTTCAGGTGGGATAATGCAAATCAAGACCAACCCAAGGCTGATCCCTGTGAGGTGGAAGTCAGACATACCTCCACACTCCAACCCTTTTATTGATTCTGACACCAGCCATCCCTCCTATGGCACTCTCTACTTCTCTTCTGGGTTTGATAATCCATTGCAATGGTCACACAGAACTCACAGACTACACTTACAGTTAAGTGGTTTATTAAGGGACAGTGTACAACTCAGGATCAGGATCAACGGGCTACAGCTCAGGATCAGGATCAGGAAGCAAACAGGCAAAAGTCTCCTTTCATTAGCGCAAGACAGCTCTCTCAGCTCTTCTTGGCCATGCAGGCCTCCTCTCATTCCCCTCAGGACAGGCTCCTCTTCCCCCTGCCATTTACCACCACTGGTTCTGACACTGGGCCCTTTCCTGGCCTCTTGCTGTCTGCAGTGTTACAGCCTTTGACTGTGTTACAGCTCTTTTGGATGGTTCCTTGCAGATTTGCCCAATGCAATGCATCATTTGATTTCTTGACTGCTGTTTTCACGGCTGTTGATTGTGGTTCCAAATAAAATGAAATCCTTGATAACTTCAATCTTTTCTCCATTTATCATCTTGTTGCTTATTGGTGCAGTTGTGGGAACTTTTGTTTTCTTTATGTTGAGGTGTAATCCATACTGAAGGCTGTGGTCTTTGATTTTCATCAGTATGTGCTTCAAGTCCTCTTCGCTTTCAGCAAGCAAGGTTGTATCATCTGCGTAACTCAGGTGATTAATAAGTCTTCTTCCAACCCTGATGCCCTGTTCTTCTTCAGATAGCCCAGCTTCTTGGATTATTTGCTCAGCATACAGATTGAATAAGCACAGTGAAAGGATACAACCCTGTCACACACCTTTTCTGATTTTAAACCATGGATTATCCCCTTGATCTGTTGGAACAACTGCCTGTTGGTATATGTACAGGTTCCACATGAGCACAATTAAGTGTACTGGAATTCCCATTCTTCACAGTGTTATCCATAATTTGTTATGATCCTCACAGTTGAATGCCTTTGCATAGTCAATAAAACACAGGCAAACATCTTTCCAGTATTCTGTTTTCAACCAAGATCCATCTGGCATTAGCAATGATATCCTTTGTTCCACATCCTCTTCTGAACCTAGCTGGAATTTCTGGCAATTCCCTGTCGATGTGCTGCTGCAACCATTTTTGATTATCTTCAGCATAATTTCACTTGTATAAAGAAAACAAAAATCCTCACAACTAGACAAATAAGCAACATCATGATAAATGGTGAAAATATTGAAGTTGTCAAAGATTTAATTTTACTTGGATCCATAATCAATGCCCATGGAAGCAGCAGTCAAGAAATCAAATAATGTATTGCATTAGGCAAATCATCTGCAAAAGAGCTCTTTGAAGTGTTAAAAAGCTAAGATGTCACCTTGAAGACTAAGGTGCATTTGACTCAAGCCATGGTGTTTTCAGTCATTCATACGCATGTGAAAGCTGGACAATGAATAAGGAAAACTGAAGAATTAATGCATTTGAATTATGGCAATGACAAAGAATATGAAATATGCCATAGACTGCAAGAAGAATGAACAAGTATGTTTCGGAAGGCATATAGCCAGAATACGCCTTAGAAGTGCTCACATACATTGGACATGTTATTGGGAGGGACGAGTCCCTGGAGAAGGACAAGTCCCTGGAAAAGGACATCATGCTTGGTAAAGTAAAGGCTCAGCAAAAAATAGAAAGGCCCTCAACAAGATAGATTGACACAGTGGCTGCACCAACAGGCTCAAACATACCAATGATCGTGAGGATGGCACGGTACTGGGCAGTGTTTCATTCTTCTGTACATGTGGTAGCTGTGAGTCTGAACCAACTCAACGACACCTAACAACAGCAACAACATGGCATAAATAGAAAGATTGTGGTGGAATTTTGGAATCAAGCAGGTTTGAATTCAGATCCAGGCTCTGCCAACACAAGTCCTCAGGTAAAATCTACCGTTTCTGTGAGCAGCCATCTAAGATACGACTATTGGTTTCTACTCATACTGAGCAAAAGAGAATGAAGGAAATCAAAGGCTCAAAGAAGAAACTAATCTCCGGGACTAATAGCCCACATGAAGCACAAGGCCTTCAAACCTGAGACCAAAAGAACTAGATGGTACGCGGTTACCACTACCAATCATTCTGACTAGTGGCACAATAGCAGATCACAGATGAAATGGGAGAAAAATGTAGAACAAAACTCAAATTCCTAAAAAGGCCAGACCTACTGGACCAATAGAGACTAGAGTAACCCCTGAGACTATTGCCCTAAGTTACCCTTCGTACTTGGAAGTGAAACTATTTCTGCAGGTCACCTTTCAGCCAAATAATAGATTGCCTTATAAAATAAACAATATCATCCATGAGTAATGTGCCCCATTAAATAATGAACTCTATGAGACCAAATGATGGCAAGGAGGGGAAGAGAAGCTAGATCAATGGAAACAGAACAAACAGAATGGAAATGAGAATGCTGACACATTGTAAAAATTGTAACCAATGTCACAGAACAATTTGTATAAAAATTGTTAAAAGGGAACCTAATTTCCTGTGAAACCTTTCACCTAAAACATAATAAAATTTTATTTTTTTAAATATAAAAAAATTTAGCCTTTCTTAATTATGAGCGCAAGAGACAGAAAGGGCCACATGAAACAGAGACTACGTCATCCTGAGACCAGAAGAACTAGATGGTGCCCAGCTACAACTGATGACTGTCCTGACAGGGAACACAACAGAGAACCCCTGAGGGAGCAGGAGAGCAGTGGGATGCAGACCCCAAATTCTCATAAAAAGACCAGACTTAATGGTCTGACTAAGACTAGAAGGATCCCAGTGGTCATGGCCCCCAGACCTTCTGTTGGCCCAGAATGGGAACCATTTCCGAAGCCAACTGTTCGGACATGGATTGGACTGGACAATGGGTTGGAGAGGGATGCTGGTGAGGAGTGAGCTTCTTGGATCAGGTGGACACTTGAGACTATGTTGGCATCTCCTGCCTGGAGGGGAGGTGAGAGGGTAGAGGGGGTTAGAAGTTGGTGAAATGGACATGAAAAGAGAGAGTGGAGGGAGAGAGTGGGCTGTCTCATTAGGGGGAGAGTTGTTTTTTTTTAATTGGGAGTATGTAGCAAGGTGTATATAAGTTTTTATGTGAGAGACTGACTTGATTTGTAAACTTTCACTTAAAGCACAATAAAAATTACTTAAAAAATTTTAACCTTTCTGACATCCTGTTTCTTCATCTGAAAAACAGAGATATTAATATCTGCATCTACAGTTGAGAGTACATTTGCCACCCTATGTCATTGCTATACATAGTTGTCATATATTTAACTCAGATATTTTTCACTGAAGATTCCATACGTAGTAGGAAAAAAAATCTAAGTCAATATCACATCTCATTTTACAAAGAAATAAACTAAGAAGGAGTTAAATTAGTTGCTAAGAACACCTGCAAATCAGAAGGCTCAAAGATCTAGACCCCAGGACTCTTCCTTGGTCCACTTTGTTTTGTAATGAGACCTTGGTCCACCAAGGTTCTAGGTCTAAGAAGACATGGTCCTAATAATTCCACGCCCAAACAGGCAGACCATGTGTGACAGGAATAGAAAGAAAGGATAAGGCATAGCACGAAGATGATTTTCATTGCATGGTACTTGTTCCAGAGTAGATATTCAGTGATACTAGTTTGGTGGGTAGATGGATGGATGGAAGTATTTTAGTTTCAAGTCTTCTTCCTCATAGATTCTCCCTTCTACCTCAGGAGATTCCTAAACAGAGATAGAACAAGAGACTATTTCTCCTTTCCCTGTAAACGTTCTTTCTAACTCAATTTGTTCTCCTCAACCCATATTTCCCTCTTTCCTGCCATAGGATGTTTAAAGGGATAGACAAACAACCAAGGGAGATCATTGTGAGTTCCTAGGCTATGAAAGGGGAGTTTTCTTTTCCTCTGTTTAGTTCTGATAGTGTGGTTCTATCCTCTAGTTTCTATAACTAGTATCAGGGCTACCGTCAAGACTCAGGGAGTCTTTCCCCGTTCTGCTGTTCCTGTGTCAGAGGATGTTGCGTAGGACTTTACCTGTTGCCCTATAATAGGCACTAGGGGTCCTGGCTGAGGACAAAAAGGGCCTAGACACCCTACACTCTAAAGTGAGCCACAACAAAGTGCTCTCCCCAAGGGCCTCCTAAAAATCAGCAGAACTCGCCCTACTGCTATCATCCCCCCGCGCCAGCCACCCCTATACAGACATAAAACCTTTTTCAGTGAAATCTAAGAAGTAAGGATAGGGGAGAGAGAGTTGGAATTGAGAGTCATCAGCCTTACTGGTAAGAGACCTCATTATAGAAGATGGGAGAGGCATGCTCCTCCTCTCCTCACAAAGAAAAGTGGTGGGCAGAGTTGCAGGATAATCACATGTACAGACAGGGTATTTGGAAAAAAAAAAGGAAACTGGCATCTCACCCTTGGATGGATGCTAACTTAACGGTAGAATCTCAAGTCCCACACTAGGTTTGCCATCTGAGTGAGGTGTGGTGAGACAGTTCTTGAAAGAACTCAACACACTTCTTCTAGAGTTTGGGGATATCCATGAATGTAGAGCTTGGTATGTTTTGATCTTCTGAAGACCTGTAAAGGCAAAGCCCTTGCTGAGTGGTCCTGGGAAGAAGATGGGACAACAAACAATCAGGTAATGCACAAGAGGACTCCAGTAGTTCCCATGAAGGAGCTCAGAGTTAGAGGGAGAAGTAGAATTTTGGAGATACCCAAGGGGCTTTCCCGTCAAAGGAGGTGAACCCTCCATTCATTCCAGGGCAATCCCTCCCTCAGAGAAAGGGATGGAGGCATGGATCACTGGTGGAGCCAAAGGAAGACACAACTACCCTTTCTACAGGGATCCTCAGCAATAAAGATGCCCCCCAAAAGATGAACAATGTCCCTAGAATTTCAAGTATATCATCCATAAAGAGACCACCACAACAGGAGAAGCCATCAGCGCTAGAGAGATTCAAATGAAGCCAGGCTGAATAAAAGGCCAACCAGGGATTCTTTCCTACTCAAGTCTAGAAATCTAAGATGATCTCACTTCTCCATCCCTTCTCTTTGACCCCAACATAGAAAAGTTCCAGTGGTTCTCAGCCCAGGTGGAATGGCCCCCTAGTATGTGTTTAGAAAAATGTGGAAGGGTTTTGGTTGTCATAAAGACTGAAAGATGCTATGGGAGTATGTATTGGGGGTGGGGAATAATAATAAAAACTCTGAATTATACAAAAGAGTTCCATCCTAAGAATTGTCCCACCCGACATGACAGCAGCAAATGCAGTTGATAAACACATTGGTAGGCCCAGGAGATGAAAGAGGTATATATCTCAGGGCAGAGTACTTCTCTTCCATCATCCTTACTCCCTGTCACTTGCCTGTCACTACCCTCTCTATTCCAAGGTACAAAATTTGAGAAAAGGTGACAAGGCAGGTTATATACTCCTGCCCTGAACTCCCAAGCTTCGGGTCATACCTGCACTAGAAGAAGGAGAAAATTAGATGTAAATTGACTCTGAAATTGATACTTTAAATTGGACTGAAATTCCCATAACTGAAAGAGCACAGAAGGTTATGGAATCTGCCTAAAATGTTAAGGAAAGGAAATTCACCCGAAAACTATATAAAGCAATAATTGGGGGAAAAAATATCAACGTTTAATGTTTATACCCCACTTAGTTAACTCCTCCATAAAGGGGACTAGGGTCATAGTTTTCAAACATGCCAAGGAAGGAAGGTCACCGAGAATGTTTCTGTCTGCCTTACTGCAGATAAGCAGCTGCTGCTTACCCTGCTTGGAAACATTACATCCTGTTTCCACAAAGGGCCCTGGGTGGAGACCCAGAGCCTACCATAGGGCTGGAGTAGTTGGATAGAATGCTCATCAGAAGCCTAGTAGGGGTGCTGGCCCACAGGCACTAGCCCTGCATCCCTGTTGAAGGATAACAATGGCTTGCACTAATCACGGGATGGGTTTTCCCCTTTCCCTGCCCTGTGGACAGGTGCTCGATATCAGTGCCCACTGAGAAATGACCCAACAGGGAAAATGCCCAGGTCAGGGCTAGCTGGGTTGGGATTAGGAGGCCTGGAGATCATCAGCCTCTGATATTCATCAGAATTTTCTCTGAGCTTCCATCCCTCCACCCAGCATGAGTTTGTCTCCACTCACACAAAATACATGACTCGAATCCCATCTTTCCATAACGTTACTATCTCCTTTTCCTTCAGGCCCTTCACCCACACTTAAAGGAACAAATAATTTGGAAGTGTCCCTATTAACACCACATGAAAAATAACCCACTTAATAAAAAAATATCAATAGGCATAGACGTTTGGAAAACGATTTGGTAATATCTATTAAAATGTTAAATATGCTTACCCTCTGACCCAGAAATTCTTCTTCTAGGTATTTATCTTGTGGTGTGTCATTCATAACTGTATTCCCAATGCCTAGAACCCTAGAACTATACCAGTATATAGTGCATGTTCAGTAAAAATGTGTAGAATGATTAAATTGATAAAAATGAAATTTTGAATGATAAATGATCAAGTAGACCCACACATAAATTGTGATTTCATCTAGGTTTGTAAAAAAGCACAAAATCTATTTTCTGCAGCTTAAAAAAATGTGTCAATCTTTTCAGTTCACAACATACATTTGGAAGTACAGAAGTTGGCATGCTACCTGAGCAAGGTGCCTCTCTTACCTTATTTGTTTTATATGTGCCCCTTTATCTCCTTCGTGGCCTTCATATCCCTTCCCATTCCTCTTAGGCACCCCTTTCTAATGTTTATAATATATGTTCTTATATTTGTATGTATTCCCGACACATCTGTCAGTTTGTCATACTGTGGTGGCTTGCGTTTTGCTGTGATGCTGGAAGTTATACTACCAGTATTTCAAATATCAGCAGGGTCATCCATGGTAGACAGGTTTCAGCTGAGCTTCCAGACTAAGAGATTAGGAAGACAGACCTGGCAGTCTACTTCTGAAAAGGTTAGCCAGTGAAAACCTTAGGAATAGCAGTGGAACATTGTCTGATATAGCGTGAGAAGATGAGCCCCTCACATTGGAAGGCACTCAAAATACAACTGGGTAAGGGCTGCCTCCTCGAAGTGAAGTTGACCTTAATGACATGGATGGTGTCAAGCTTTCAGTACCTTCATTTGCTGATGTGACATGACTCAAAATGAGAAGAAACACCTGCAAACATCCATTAATACTTAGAAAATGAAAAGTACAAAGTATGATTCTGGGAAAATTGGAAAATGTCAAAAATTAAATGGAATGCATAAAGATCAATATCTTAAGCATCAGTAAGCTGAAATGGACTGGTACTGGCCATTTGGAGCCAGACAATCATATGGTCTACTAAACCAGGAATGACAATTTGAAGAGGAATGGCACTGCATTCATCGTGAAAAGAATGTTTCAAGATCTACCCTGCAGTTTAACGCTGTCAGTGATAGGATAATATCCATACACTTACAAGGAAGACCAGATAATATGACTATTATTCAAATTTATGCACCAACCACTAATGCCAAAGATGAGGAAATTGAAGATTTTTACCAACTTCTAACCTCTAAATTTGATCAAACATGCAATCCAGATGCATTGATAATTACGAGTGATTGAAATGTGAAAGTTGGAAACAAAGAACAAGGAACTGCACCAAACCAAACCCATTGATATCGAGTCAATTTCACTCATTGCAACCCTATAGGACAGAGTAGAACTGTCCCATAGAGTTTCCAAGGAGCACCTGTTGGATTCGAACTGCCAACCCTTTTGCTAGCAGCCATAGCACTTAACCACTACACTACCAGGGTTTCCTGAAGAAGGAACAGGAGTTTGAAAATATGGCCTTGGTGATAGAAATGATGCTGGAGACTACATGACAGAATTTTGCAAGACTAATGACTTCTTCATTGAAGATACCTTTTTTCAACAACATAAATCACAACTATACACATGGACCTCGCCAGATGGAATACACAGGAATCATATTGACTACATCTGTGGAAAGAAATTATGGAAAAGCTCATTATCGGTCAGAAAAAGGCCGGGGGCAACCATGGAAGAGACCATAAATTGCTCATGTACAAGTTCAAGTTGAAGCTGAAGAAAATGAGAACAAGCCCATGAGAGCCAAAGTGCTACCTTGAGTATATTTCACCTGAATTTAAAGACCATCTCAAGAATAGATTTGAATAGAATAGAATAGATTTGACTCATCAAACACTAATGACCTAAGACCAGACCAGGTGTGGAATGACATCATGAAGAAAGCAAGAGGTTATTAAAAAGACAGGAAAGAAAGAAAAGACCAAAATGGTTGTCAGAAGAGATTCTGAAAGTTGCTCTTGAATGTCAAGTAGCTAAAGCGAAAGGAAGAAATGACGAAGGTAAAGAGCTGAGCAGAAGATTTCAAGGGGCGGCTCCAGAAGACAAAGTAAAGTATTGTAATGACACGTGCAAAGACCTGGAGTTAGAAAACCAGAAGGGAAGAACACACTTGGCATTTATCGAGCTGAAAGAACTGAAGAAAAATTCAAGCCTTGAGTTGCAACGTTGAAGAATTCTATGGGGAAAATATTAAATGACGCAGGACACATCAAAAGAAGATGGAAGGAACATACAGATTCACTGTACCAAAAACAATTGGTTGATGTTCAACCATTTCAGTAAGTAGCATATGATCAAAAACCTATGGTACTGAAGGAAGAAGTCCAAGTTGCACTGAAGGCATTGGTGAAAAACAAGGCTCAGGAATTGATGGAATACTAACTGAGATTTTTCAACAAACAGATTCAGCACTGAAAGTGCTCACTCATCTATGCCAAGAAATTCGGAAGACAGTTACCTGGTCAACCAACTGGAAGAGATCCGTATTTGTGCCTATGCCAAAGAAGATGCTCCAACAAAATATGGAAATTATCAAACAATACCATTAATATCACACACAAGTAAAATTTTGCTGAAGATCATTCAAAAGCAGTTGCAGCACATACATCAAGAGGGAACTGCCAGAAATTCAAACTGGATTCAGAAGAGGACGTGGGAAGAGGGATACCATTGCTGATGTCAGATGGATCTTGGCTGAAACCAGAGAATACCAGAAAGATGTTTACCTGTGTTTTATTGACTATGCAAACTCATTCAGCTGTGTGTATCACAAGTTATGGGTAACATTACAAAGAATGAGAACTCCAGAACACTTAATTGTGCTCATGAGGAACCTGTACATAGATCAAGAGGCAGTTGTTCAAACAGAACAAGGGGATACCGTGTGGTTTAAAATCATGAAATGTGTGCATCAGGGTTGTATCTTTTCACTGTGCTTATTCAATCTGTATGCTGAGCAAATAATCCGAGAAGCTGGACTATATGAAAAAGAATTGGGCATCAGAATTGGAGGAAGAGTCATTAACAACCTGCAATTTGCAGATGACACAGCCTTGCTTGCTCAAAGTGAAGAGGACTTGAAGCACTTACTGATGAAGATTAAAGACCACAGCCTTCAGTATGGATTATACCCCAACATAAAGAAAACAAAAATCTTAACAATTGGACCAATAAACAACATCATGATAAATGGAGAAAAGATTGAAGTTGTCAAGGATTTCATTTTCCTTATATCCACAAATCTATGCCCTTGGAAATAGCAGTGAAGAAATCAAACAATGCATTGCATTGGGCAAATCTGCTGCAAAAGACCTCTTTAAAGGGTTAAAAAGCAAAGATGTCACTTTAAGGACTAAGGTGTGCCTAACTCAAGCCTTGGTGTTTCAATCTTCTCATATGCATTCAAAAGCTGATTAATGAATTAAGAAGACCGAAAAAGAATTTATGTGTTTGAATTTTGTTGCTATGGAAGAATATTGACTATACCACGGACTGTCAGAAGATCAAACAAATCTGTCTTCATTTCATGACTTCATCTCACATACTTTGGACATTGCATCAGGAGGGACCAGTCCCTGAAGAAGGAAATCATGCTTGGTAAAGTAGAGGGTCAGTGAAAAAAGAGGAAGACCCTCAGTGGGATAGAATGACACAGTGGCTGCAACAATGGGCTCAAGCATAACAACAGTTGTGAGGATGGTGCAGGACTGGGTAATGTTTCATTCTGCTGTACATAGGGTCACTATGAGTCAGAATTGACTCAAAGGTACCTAACAGCAACAACATTTCTATGTATTATTGAAAAATAAAATGTTTTATGGATGTGTTTTTATTTTATGAAAGTGATATTGGACATAAATCTCATTCAATTTTTTGCTTTTTTCATTCAACACTATGTTTTAAGATCAATCCGTGTTAAACTACGGGTTGTTGTTGTATTTCATCAAGTCAGTTCCAACTAATAGCAGCCCTATTAAAAAAAATAAGAAACCCGTTGCCGTGGAGTCGATTCCAACTCATAGCAACCCTACAGTACAGAGTAGAACTGCCCCATAAGGTTTCCAAAGAGCGCCTGGTGGATTGAACTGCTGACCTTTTGGTTAGCAGCCGAACTCTTAACCACTATGCCACTAGATTTCCAGCAACCCTATAAAAAACCAAAAAAAAAAAAAAAAAAACAAACTCAGTGCCGTAGAGTCAAATCCAACTCATAGCGACCCTATAGAACAGAGTAGAACTGCCCCATAGAGTTTCCAAGGAGCGCCTGGAGGATTTGAACTGCCAACCCTTTGGTTAGCAGCCGTAGCACTTAACCACTATGCCACCAGGGAGTAAAACTGCCCCGTTGCGTTTCCTAGGCTGGAATCTTTATGGGAGCACAGGTCTTTTCTTCTGCGGAGAACTTGCGTGACTTCAAACCACCAACATTTCAGTTAGCAGCTGAGCACTTAACCATTGCACCACCAAGGCTCCTTAAACTATGGGTACATCTAGTATAATGATTGTGTCTGCCCTATGATAGTCTATACTAGGTAATTACCACGGTTTACTTATTCATTCCCACTGTAACAAACAAGTTTCTTCCCAAACCCTGAAGCTAGGGAAAAAAACAAAAATCTCCTAAGAGTTCCCCTACAGGCTTGTGCAAGAGTTCTCTGGGACATATGACTAGGAAAGAGATTGTGGACCTCAGGGATTATTCATTCTTCTCATTTTCAGTAAGAAGCACCAGATTGCTCTCCAGACCAGAATGGCTACACCAGTTCACATTCCCACCAGGAGTGCATGGTGGTTTCTATTTCCCCGTGTAGAATTATCCGACCAACACTTGGAATTATCTGACCTTGCTTTTTTGTTGTTGCTAAATGATATCTCATTGCTTAATTTGCATTTCGGATTTTGACGAGATTCATGCTCCTTTGTATATGATCTGTTTTTCCTCTGTGGAAGATTTAGAATTTGTTATCTTTGACTTTAAAGATCTTTATTTTCCGTTTAATGTATCTAACTTATGGCAGTCTTATTCTCAAAGATCTTGAAGAATGTGTAAGTGGCTGAGATTGTCCATACATTTATGATGGTGAATGCATCTGAGAAGTCATCCACCTTCTATTCAAACCACTCACATAAAGCCAAAATCCCTTCTATGATATCCTTGTCCAGCATTAATCGAGCCTCTGCTTGGAAATAACCCAGTTCCTTAGTCTAAGAGAAATTCTATTTTATCGATGGACATTTCAACTTGTTCTTTATATCTTTCTTATGTTGAGTTCAAATTCTTGTCCTAGACACAGCAACTGACACACAGTAGTTCTCAATAAATGACCGTTTCCTCTTCTTCCTATTCATTCTAGCTCTCCTCTCTTGGGCTACAAATCTGCATAGTATTTCTTCAAATGTTTGAAAACTGCCACTGTGTCTCTTAGTATTCTCATCCTCCAGCTTAATATCTCCTGTCCACAACACACCTCATATATTAGATTTTCTAAACCACTGAAAGAGACCCAAAATTTATGGGATCGACCCTGATGGTGTAGTAGTTAAGTGCTATGGCTGCTAACCAAGAAGTCGGCAGTTGGAATCCGCCAGGCGCTCCTTGGAAACTCTATCGGGGAGTTCTACTCTGTCCTATAGGGTCGCTATGAGTCGGAATCAACTCGAAGGCAGTGGGCTTTTTGACCTAAGGTATTAAGGAAAGGGAATTAAACTGACCACTATAAAAAACTATAGAAAGCAATAATTGGAAGAAATGCAGACATGAAGTTTATATACCACCTTATTGAAACACCTCAGTTAACTCCTCCATAAAGGGAAATAATGTCATGGTTTTCAAACTTGCCAACGAAGGCCTTTTCAGCAAACACTCTCATCTGAAAGTCTCCTGTTGTTGTTTGCTGCCATAGAGTGGGTCCCCAACTCATGGAGACTCCATGCACAACTGAACAGAATGTTCCCCAGTCCTGCCCGGTCCCCATAATCAGTTGCAGATCAGACTGTTGTGATCCATAGGGTTCTAATTAGCTTATTTTCAGAAGGAGATCACTAGGTCTTCCCACTTTGTCCTAGTCATGAAGTTATACTGAAGCCTGTTTAGTATCATAACCACACGCTAGTCCCCACTGACAAATGGGTGGTAGTTGCACATGAGTTGCATTGACTGGGAATTGAATCTGGTTCTTCCACATGGAAAGCAAGAATTCTACCACTGAACCACCACTGCCCCATGTTGTTGTTGTGTGCCGCTGAGTCAATTCCGACTCATAGCAATCGTATAGGACAGAGTAGAACTGCCCCAAGCAGTGGCTGGTGGATTTGAATTGCTGACCTTTTGATTAGCAGCCAAGCTCTTAGCCCCTGTGCCACCAGGGCTCCATAGTGTAGTATTCCTTAAATTGTAGTGGTCAAAAAAATGGACACCAGATAAATTCTAAATAGTATAAAGCACAGTTTAGTGCAAACTAAAAACCCCCACGCGTCTGTCAGTTTGTTGTACTGTGGGGGCTTGTGTGTTGCTGTGATGCTGGAAGCTATGCCACCGGTATTCAGATACCAGCAGGGTCACCCAAGGAGGACAGGTTTCAGCTGAGCTTCCAGACTAAGAGAAACTAGGAAGAAGGACCCGGCAGTCTACTTCTGAAAAGCATTAACCAGTGAAAACCTTATGAATAGCAGCAGAACATTGTCTGATATAGTGCTGGAAGATGAGCCCCCAGGTTGGAAGGCACTCAAAAGATGACTGGGGAAGAGCTGCCTCCTCAAAGTAGAGTCCACCTTAATGGCATGCATGGAGTAAAGCTTTCGGGACCTTCATTTGCTCATGTGGCACGACTCAAAATGAGAAAAAAAAAAATCCATTAATAATCGGAACCTGGAATGTACAATGTATGAATCTAGGAAAACTGGAAATCATCAAAAATGAAAGGGAATGCATAAACATTGATATCCTAGGCATGAGTGAGCTGAAATGGACTGGTGCTGGCCATTTTGAATCAGACAATCATATAGTCTACTATGCTGGGAATGACAACTTGAAGAGGAATGGTGTGGCATTCATCATTGAAAAGAATGTTTCAAGATCTATCCTGAAGTACAACATTGTCAGTGATAGGATAATATCCATACACCTACAAGAAAGACGAGTTACTACGACTATTATTCAAATTTATGCACCAACCACTAGGGCCAAAGATGAAGAAATAGAATATTTTTATCAGCTGCTACAGTCTGAAATTGATCGAACATGCAATCAAGATGCATTGATAATTACTGGCAATTGGAATGCAAAATTTGGAAACAAAGAAGAAGGATCAGTAGTTGGAAAATATGGCCTTGGTGATAGAACCAATGCTGGAGATTGAATGATAGAATTTTGCAAGACCAATGACTTCTTCATTGCAAATACCTTCTTTCACCAACATAAACAGTGACTATACACATGGACCTCGCCAGATGGAACACACAGAAATCAAATTGACTACATCTGTGGGAAGAGATGATGGAAAAGCTCAATATCATCAGTCAGAACAAGGCCAGGGGCCGACTGTGGAACAGACCATGAATTGCTCGTATGCAAGTTCAAGCTGAAACTGAAGAAAATCAGAGCAAGTCCACGAGAGCCAAAATGTGGCCTTGAATATATCCCACGTGAATTTAGAGACCATCTCAAGAACAGATTTGACGCATTGAACACTAGTGACAGAAGACCAGAGGAATTGTGGAATGACATCAAGGACATCATCCATGAAGAAAGCAAGAGGTCACTGAAAAGACAGGAAAGAAAGAAAAGACCAAGATGGATGTCAGAGGAGGCTCTGAAACTTGTTCTCAAACATCGAGCAGCTAAAGCGAAAGGAAGAATTGATGAAGAAAAAGAACTGAACAGAAGATTTCAAAGGGCATCTCGAGAAGACAAAGTACAATATTATAATGACATGTGCAAACAGCTGGAGATGGAAAACCAAAAGGGAAGAACACCCTTGGCGTTTCTCAAGCTGAAAGAACTGAAGAAAAAATTCAAGCCTCAAGTTGCAATAGTGAAGGATTCCATGGGGAAAATATTAAGTGATGCAGGAAGCATCAAAAGAAGATGGAAGGAATACACAGAGTTATTATACCAAAAAGAATTAGTTGGTGCTCAACCATTTCAAGAGGTGGCATATGATCAGGAACCAATGGTACTGAAGGAAGAAGTCCAAGCTGCTCTGAAGGCACTGGCAAAAAACAAGGCTCCAGGAATTGATGGAATATCAATTGAGATGTTTCAACAAACGGGTGCAGCGCTGGAGGTGCTCACTCGTCTATGCCAAGAAATATGGAAGACAGCTTCCTGGCCAACTGACTGGAAGAGATCCATATTTCTGCCTATTTCCAAAAAAGGTGATTCAACCGAATGTGGAAATTATAGAACAGTATTATTAATATCACATGCAAGCAAAATTTTGCTGAAGATCATTCAAAAACGGCTGCAGCAGTATATCGACAGGAAGCTGCCAGAAATTCAGGCTGGTTTCAGAAGAGGACGTGGAACAGGGATATCATTGCTGATGTCAGATGGATCCTGGCTGAAAGCAGAGAATACCAGAAGGATGTTTACCTGTGTTTTATTGACTATGCAAAGGCATTTGACTGTGTGAATCATAATAAATTATGGATAACATTGCAAAGAATGGGAATTCCAGAACACTTAATTGTGCTTGTGAGGAAACTTTACATAGATCAAGAGGGAGTTTTTCATATAGAACAAGGGGATACTGATTGGTTTAAGGTCAGGAAAGGCGTGCGTCAGGGTTGTATTCTTTCACCATACCTATTCAATCTGTATACTGAACAAATAATACGAGAAGCTGGACTATATGAAGAAGAATGGGGCACCAGGAGTGGAGGAAGACTCATTAAAAACCACAACCTGTGTTATGCAGATGACACAACCTTGCTTGCTGAAAGTGAAGAGGACTTGAAGCACTTACTAATGAAGATCAAAGACCACAGCCTTCAGTATGGACTATACCTCAACATAAAGAAAACAAAAATCCTCACGACTGGACCAATGAGCAACATCATGATAAACGGAGAAAAGACTGGAGTTGTCGAGGATTTCATTTTACTTGGATCCACAATCGACAGCCATGGAAGCCCAGTCAAGAAATCAAAAGACGCATTGCATTGGGCAAATCTGCTGCAAAGGACCTCTTCAAAGTGTTGAAGAGCAAAGATGTCACATTGAAGACTAAGGTGCGCCTGACCCAAGCCGTGGTATTTTCAATCACACCATATGCATGTGAAAGCTGGACAATGAATAAGGAAGACCAAAGAAGAGTTGACGCCTTTGAATTGTGGTGTTGGCGAAGAATATTGAATATACCACAGATTGCCAAAAGAACGGACAAATATGTCTTGGAAAAAGTGCGGCCAGAACGCTCTTTAGAGGCAAGGATGGTGAGACCGCGTCTTACATACTTCGGACATGTTGTCAGGAGGGATCAGTCCCTGGAGAAGGACATCATGCTTGGCAGACTACAGGGTCAGCGGAAAAGAGGAAGACCCTCAACAAGGTGGATTGACGCTGTCTGCAACAATGAGCTCAAGCATAACAACGATTGTAAGGATGGCACAGGACCGGGCAGTGTTTCGTTCTGTTGTGCATAGGTTCGCTATGAGTTGGAACCGACCTGAGGGCAACAACAACAACAACCAAGGAGCTTTCACTTTTTAGTAGCAGGAGCTGACTGATGGCTCACTGAGCTGGGCCAGCTAAATCCCCCAGGGCCTTTTTCATGTAAATGGCTGCTTATAGCTGTGCATTTAATTTCAGGACCGCTCAGACAGTTCAGAGTGCAAATTGAAAATCAAAATCTGTGGCTCAACTTGCCTTTCAACTGCTGTCCTCCAATTTAATTAACTCATGACTTTTTTTCTCTCTTCTTTCTCCCCACTTAGCTGCTTTAGGAATTGGTCAGACTTCAGAACTAAATAGACCACCAGTGTCTTAGTTACCTAGTCCTGCCATGCAGAAATACCGTAAGTGAGTGATTTAAATAACAGGAATTTGTTTTCTCACAGTTTGGAAGGCTATAAGTCTGAATCCAGGGCATCAACTCTAGAGAAGAGTCCTTTCTTGTCAGTAGCCCCAGAAGCTCTTTGGTGTTCCTTTGCCATTGTCTTCCCCCGATATGTGACTCTCTCTGTCTTTGCTGCTCTTGTTATAACTCAAAAGTGATTAGGTTTAAGACCTATCCTACTCTGGTATGATCATAAAAGACAACTCCTATTTCCACACTGGGTCATATTTATAGGTACAGAGGCTAGGATCTAACTATTTTGGGGTAATACAATTCAACCCATAAAAACCAAAGTCAAATCCTGCTTCTGCCTCTTACTAACACAATGACCTTGAAAAAGTTATTTATTCTGAGCTTTTATTGCTTTGACTGCCTTGGAAATGATAAATTTATTTCATAGCAAGGTGAAGTAGTGTTATGAAAATTAAATAAGATATAATATTACAAAATGCCTGACACACAGAAGCCCCTCAGCACACTAGTTCCTTTCTCCTGATTCCTTTCCTTTCCTGCCTGAACCTCAAAAGGTAAAAGAAAGCACCCATTTCCACCCCAACATGTCTAGACTTCTATTTCCATATCGAAATCTACCTGTTTGGTTTGCTATTTCCTCAACTCTGTGCTCTCTGCTACAAAACGCATTAACTGATCCCAGACAGTGCAGTAAAAAGTCAGAATGGATCAGCATGTTCCTCTTCCAGAAGACACTGGCAGCTTCACAGAAGACTCCCAAACTCTCAGTGTCTTTGAGATCAAAGTCAGAGTGTGTGGTACAAAGTTGGGTGAAGGGGATTCTCCTTACGTCAGTGGTTTGCTATTGGCACAGTGTGGCTGTGATATGCATCAGTAGGAGATGGTGGCATCAGACTGAGGAGCCATGCCTGTCCAGTGCCCACCATAGTGGTGAGGAGCTCTGCAGGGCTTGGAGGGTTCCAGGGTCTTTGGCACCAGACCTTGCTGCACAGAGCTCAAGCCACATGTTTGCAATCATACATGAGATTCCCTGGCACGTGATCAGAAATCATTGAGGGGATCGAGGTCTGCAGCCGATAGTTTTTTGTGCCCCATGAGGCATCTCTTCAACCAATCTGATTTCAGCAGAGATATAGTGGGTACCTTTGCGAACAATGCCAGATCCTAACTCAAGCTCCCATCAAGGTGTCTCTCCATTTTTCTGCTTCAGAGCTTTCTACAAAACCAAGGAAGACCACAGAACCTGTAGTGAGAGCCTAAATGAGAAGAGGAATTAACACCCCCAGAGACAAAATTCAACAAATGGGGTCGAGAGTCAGTGGATAAATGTCACAACTTCCTGCTCATTAGAAAAATAAGTCTAAGGTGTTCTCTACAACGTTCTTCAGAATGTCCCCAGTGGGGCTGAGCCCACTTGCCCACTGCTGCAACCAGCTCAATTATGCAACTTTACTGGATTTTCTTCCTTCGCTTTCTCATCCTCCCTATTCCCTTATTGTGTTTCCTGGATTATCTTCCCAAAACTACCTGCAACCTGGTCTGTGTCTCAGACTCTGACTTTAGAGATATCCAAACAGGGTTCTACATCAGCTAGTGAAACGGTGTATTTTTTTCTTTGTCTTTGTTAATATGACACTATTTTTATCTTCAGGCTGTTATGGCTTGAGAAATATAGAAACTTCTTAAATGTTACCTGGGGCACTTGGTTATTTCCCAATCCCCCTCCTACTTCCAAAAGAATTAATTGCTCTTTTCTCTGTGATCCTTCAGCATCTCATACATGCTTCCATTAAATCACTTCTAACATTGCCTTGTAATTATTTAAAATAAAACTTTACTATAATTATTTTGATAGTTTTTCTGATTAGCTATGTCTTAAGTGGCAGGGCATATCCAGAACCATTCAGATGCACCCATAAGTGCCTTCCCTTTAGACTTTCTTACACTCAACACATTCTATACACTCCTGTTGTTTCTAGATGCCATCAAGTTGATTCCTGCTCATAGCAACCCTATAGGACAAAGTAGACCTGCCCCATAGTAGATATCCTAGGCTGTAATCACCAGGTCTTTTCACCCAAGAAGCCACTGGTGTATTCCAACCTCTGACCTTTCAGCACTTTAACCATTGCACCACCAGGGCTCCTTATTATACACTCTACTTATATCTATATTTTCTATATCAGAGTTTCCCATCCCAAATTTAACAATGAACCAATAAGAAAACTAAATAAACTCTCTCCTGTGGAACCCAAGTGTGATGAAGAAAAGGAGAAAGGAGGAAAATAAGAATCTATGTCACAACTTCTGTCATATAAAGATGGGAATGAGGGACTACAACAGGTGAAAAGCGAATCAAAACACGCATTGCTGTTTAGTGGGAAATACTGCTCTAGCAGGGAGTGGAGAGTGGTGGTTCAGTGGTAGAATTCTCACCTTCCATGTGGGAGGCCCAGGTTCAAATCTCGGCCAATGCATCTTGTGCACAGCCACTACCTTTCCGTCAGTGGAGGCTTGTGTGTTACTATGATGCCAAACAGGTTTCAGCAGAGCTGACAGGCTAAAATGGACTTGGAAGAAAGGCCTGGTGATCTACTTCTGAAAATCAGCCACTGAAAACCTTATCGGTCACAACAGTCCCATCTGCAATGGATCATGGAGATGGTGCAGAACCAGGCAGCGAACGTTCCGTTCAATTGTGCATGGGGTTGCCGTGAGTTGGGGCCCAACTCAAGAGCAGCTAACAAACAACAACACTGCTCCAGTACATGGAATCCAGATATTTCATAAATAATACTAAAGAGTCCATAATAGCACGGAAAATTAGTGGACACTTTCTTAGCTTTTAAGCAAGATTTTTCCTGAGTGCTCTAGAACCAGTAAGATTCATCCTCTGTTAGATGAGTATACGTGTGATTACTAACCAGAGGCAGGAAGAGAAGGGCACAGACAACTCATGTCTACTGTGCCAGACACTTTGTATAGTTAACTGATTTAAAGCTCATAACAAACCCTTGATGGACGTACGTTTGACCAAAGGGGTAAATGAGTATAAACACATTGCCATCAGGTCAATTCCAACTCATAGCAACCCTACAGCACAGAGTAGAATTGCCTCATAGGGTTCCCAAGGCTGTAATCTTTACAGAAGCAGACTGCCCTATCTTTTTCCCATGGAGCAGCTGGTGGGTTCGAACCATGGATCTTTCGGTCAGCACCCAAGAGCTTAACCACTGTACCACCAGGGCTCCTTAAATGAAGATCCATCAAATAATTTATCCAAGTTCATGCATCTGGTAAGGGGTAAAGCTGATATTTGAACTCATGACACCAGAGTCTATATTCTTTCCATCACACCTCCCAGAATGTCATCCAGACCTCTTCCCACTCCCAGGGTACGATGGTCAAGGAGTTTAGAGACAAGGGTTTGATTCCAGGTTTGACCACTGAGTAGTTTAGGCCAATTTAGACTTTTAAGGGTTTTGCTGACTCCACTCAAAATATAACTGTACTTTGTATAGAATCATAACACAGAAAGAATGAACTCATGTTTATAAAGTACTGTGTAAAGTCTAAATATATTTTGATTTTTAAAATATTCTTATATACAGATGAAAATTACACTCTCAAAAAGGAGTTCTAGGACCTCAAATTAAGATTAGATTTCAATGTCTCCATTTCTCAACTAACCAGACGTCAAATCATGTCTTTCCAAATAGCACAGATAATGTTTTCTTGGAGCCTTGAAAATAAATGTCAATACTTGTGGTAGTTTCTGAGAATTTAAGCGCTAGCCCCAGAACAAATATATAATGGGGGGAAAGATAATGTAACCCAGGCCAATAAATATTCATTAAAAACGCTCACATAGAAAACATGTGGGAATATAACTGTGTTGATTCAAAAGAAAGAAAGCAACTTAATGCCGAAATTGAGCTGTGGTGGGACCTTAAACCAGGTTTGCCTTGCTATCTACGAGGATCGCTGTTCACCACTGCCTGACAAGTCAGGGTCAAGCAAAAAACTCATGTGCTTCAGTGGTTATTAGTTGTTAGTTGCCATCAGCTCATGGCAACCCCGTCTGTGCAGAGTAGAACTTCTTCCTAGGGTTTTAAGGGCTGCCACCTTTTGGAAGCAGATAGCCAAGTGCTTCTGGGTGAGTTTGAACCACAACCTTTCAGCTAGTAGCCCAGAGCTTAACCTTTTGAGCTACCCAGAAAAATTTCCTATATGCTCCCAGTGGAATGGAAATACATTCCACGTTTCTGAAACACCCTTCCTTTTACCATGATAAATTGGAAACTGGCTGCATTAATACGAATGATCTGAATATATTCATTTTATTTTCTATTCCTGTCATTGTTAGTTGTTGTTGAGTTGGCTCTGACTCATGGTGACCCCGTGTACATTAGCACAAAATGTTAACCAATTCGTACCATCTTCACAATTGTTGGTATGATGCAACCTAAGGGACTCATTTTTCAGCAATGTATCAGACAATATTCTGTTGTGATCCATAGGGTTTTCCTTGGCTAATTTTTGGAATTAGATTGCCAGGCCTTTCTTCTTCATCTTAGTCTGCAAACACCACTGAAACCTGCCCATCATGGGTTACCCTGCTGGTATTTGAAATACCAGCAGCATAGCTTCCAGCATCATAGTATCAGGCAAGCTACAGTATGGTAAGCTGACAATTCTATATTCCTAGAAATATTAAATATTCCTAGAAACTATAAACCTTATCTTCCCCACCAAAATAAGGCAAAACTAAACCATTACTAGATTTACTGTTCTAAACATCAACCATGTTGATAATCAAAGCCTAAAACTTCCAAATTCACCAAGTAGCCTTTGCTGAAGCACCTGCAGTGCTAAGTATTGCCACAGTCCCTGTCTTCTGAGTCTCAGACTTGCAGAACTGCCAATGACACCAACAGAGCCTGAAGAACACTTGGAAAGCATCATTAGACTGCCTCTCAACACTTACAGGATTTGGCACCTGAGTATCTCACAGGTATCTCAAATGCAACATGCCTCAAACCAAGAGGCAAGGGTTCATATTCTGGCTGTGCCAGTTGTTAGCTGTGCAACTTGAAGAAGTTACCTAACCTCCCTGTGCCTCGGTGTTCTCATATGTAAAAGAATAATAGTTGCTGTTGTTATTAGGTGCCATCCAGCTGGTACCAATCCATAGTGACCCTATGTACAGCAGAAGGAAACACTGGTCTTGCGCCATCCTCACAATTGTTGTTAGGCTTGAGCCCATTGTTGCAGCCACTGCGTCAATCCATCTTGTCGAGGGTCTTCCTCTTTTTCACTGACTGTACTTTACCAAGAATGATGTCCTTCTCCAGGGACTGGTCCCTCCTGATAACATGTCCAAAGTATGTGAGACAAAGTCTCTTTGCTTCTAAGGAACATTCTGGCTGTACTTCTTTCAAGACAGATTTGTCTTTCTGGCAGTCCATGGTATATTTAATATTCTTTGTCGATCTCTTAATTCAAAGGCATCAATTCTTCTTCAGTCTTCTTTATTCATTGTCTAGCTTTCCCATGCATATGAGGCGATTGAAAACACCATGGCTTGAGTCAGGCACACCTTAATCCTTAAAATGACATCTTTGCTTTTTAGCACTTTAAAGAGGACTTTTGCAGCAGATTTACCCAATGCAATGAATCATTTGATTTCTTGACTGCTGTTTCCATGGGCGTTGACTGTGGATCCAAGTAAAATTAAATCCTTGACAGTTCAATCTTTTCTCCGTTTATCATGATGTTGCTTATTGGTCCAGTTGTGAGAATTTTTGTTTTCTTTATGTTGAGGCGTAATCCATACTGAAGACTGTAGTCTTTGATCTTCATCAGTAAATGCTTCAAGTTCTCTTCACTTTCAGCAAGCAAGGTTGTGTCATCTGCATATCGCAGGTTGTGATTGAGTCTTCTTCCAATCCTGATGCTCTGTTCTTCTTCATGTAGTCCAGTTTCTCTGATTATTTGCTCAGCATACAGATTAAATAAGTATGGTGAAAAGACACAACCCTGACATACACCTTTCCTGATTTTAAACCACGCAGTATCCCCTTGTTCTGTTCAAATGACTGTCTCTTGGTCTATGTACAGGTTCCTCACGAGCACAATTAAGTGTTCAGTAATTCCCATTCTTCATAATGTTATCCATAATTTATTATGATTCACACAGTAGAATGAATGCCTTTGCATAGTCAATAAAATACACAGGTAAATTTCTTCTAGTATTCTCTACTTTCAGCCAAGATCCATCTGGCATCAGCAATAATATCCCTCATTCCACATTCTCTTCTGAATCTGGCTTGAATTTCTGGCAGTTTCCTGTCCATATACTGCTGCAACCGCTTTTGAGTGATCTTCAGCAAAATTTTACTTGGGTGTGATGTTAATAATGTTGTTCAATAATTCCCACATTCTCTTGGATTGCCTTTCTTTGGAATGGGCACGAATATAGATCTCTTCCAGTCGATTCGCCAGGTAACTGTCTTCCAAAAATCTTGGCATAGACAAGTGAGCACTTCCAGCACTGCATCCATTTGTTGAAACATCTCAATTGGTATTCCATCATATGGTATCTACTGCATAAGGTTATCACAATGATTAAGTGACTACACATGAAGCATTTAGAAGTACACCTAAATTAAGGGCTCATTGTTGTTGTTAGCTGCTGTCAAGTCAGCCCCCAACTCATGGCAGCCCCCGACTCATAAGGACCCTGTGCACAGCAGAACAAAATGCTGCCCAGTCCTGCACCATCCCCATGATCCATTACAGACCAGACTGCTCTGATCCACAGGATTTTCATTGACTGATTTTGGAAACAAATCTCTAGCCCTTCCTTCCTAGTCTGTCAGTTCTGCTGAAACCTGTTCAGCATCCCTGTAACACACAAGTCTCCACTGACAGGTGGTGGGTGCACATGAGGTGCATTGGCCAGGAATCAAACCTGGTCTCCCACATGGAAAATGAGAATTCTACCACTGAATCACCACTGATGTTGTCATAATCCTCCTCACCCTCCACCTTCTTCTGCTTTCCCTTGTATTCCTACCTCAGGTATGGGTACTCCAGCTATAAAACAGGCTGCTAGAAACATCTTCCCTTCACCTTCACCTTCACCTCTCTCTCACCACACTCCATCCCTTAGAATCTGTTGATTCCCCATCCCCATAGTCTATAGTATATGTTTTACTCATTCATTCTTCAAACATTTACTGACTTCTTCTTGGCTTGAAACTGAGTTTGGAAGTGTTGTGAATACAAAAATAAGTAAACGAAGGCTGTGGACTGTACAGTGCAGGGGGCTTTCCATTCCCATAGCCCCTGCCTTTGGCCATCCTCAGTCTTCCCCCTTGGATTATTGCTAGAGCTTCCTAAGTAATTTCCTATCCCTCCCCCTGCAATCCAACTCTCATAGTGACACCGCCCAAAACTCAGGTCAAGTGGCTTCCCTTGGCCCCCAGAATAAACTCCAAACCATGCCATGAGTATCCCCAATCTTTATTTCATCATCTCCCAATAATATTCTTCACAGTGGGCTTTATGAGCACTGCCCCAGAACATTATGCTCCTCAGTACTCCATGACCCTGTTCTGCAGCTGGTCCCTCACTCTGACATCCCTATCAAAATCTACCCCTTCCTTTGAGGCTGCAATCACCTGCCCAATGTCTTCCTTGACCTTCTCCTAGTCAGAGGTAACCATTCTTCCCTTTCATAGCTTTTGTCCTTCCATTTGACATTCCACTGTAGTTGTTTATGTAGCTGAGCCCTGGCTTGCACTCAGGCTGTCTTCAGTCCAGGATTCAGACAAGGCCAGGGTAAGTCTGGAGGGCCACTGGGGTGGGCTTGCCAAAGTTCTACTTGCATGAAGTTCTAAGAAGTCTCCTGGGAAATTAACTCATCCTGAGGGAAGAGGGGGCCAAGTCACACAATCATGTTCCAAGGACAGTCAGCTGGTGTCAGAGGAAGGGATAATTTTGAGTACAGCATGATGCCTGCCACTCTGCTTGTCCTCAGCCAAGCTCACAGAGACTCATGCCTGAGTCATGTATTCTTCCTTTTCATTCAACAAAATATTTACTGAGTGCCTACTGTGTGTCAAGCTCTGTACTGTAGCAGGGATACAAGAGTGAGCAGGACAGACCTATTCTTTGACTTTTTTTTTTCTTCCCAGTTGCTGTTGATTCCAGCTAATGTCAACCCCATGTGTTACCGAGTAGAACTGTGCTCCACAGGGTTTTCAAGGCTGTGACCTTTCAGAAGCAGATCACCAGGCTTTTCTCCCGAGGTAACTCTGGGTGGGTTTGAACTACCAATCTTTTGGTTAGTAGCTGAGCCCTTAACCATTTTTACCACCCAGTGACTCCTCCCTGAGCTTAAGAGGCTTAAAGTCTAGTAGGAGTCCCAAAGAGAGGGAAGTTGCCATTTAAAAGTGGGTATTTTGTTTCTTTGTTTGCTTTTTTGTTTGTTTATAATTTTTTACAATTTTACTAGTTACAATTCCCTGTAAGACAGAGAGAATACAAAATAACACAGCTTTTTGGCCTTTGTATGAGAGGGCAATGGACTAGGGATAAAGGATGCTTCTCCCTTTTGATGTGAAAGTTGGGAAGAGTTGAGGCAAGAATGGGCTCAATGGTGTGAGTAGCAGGCGGACCATCCAACACTTGGGCCAAAGTAGCAGGAGAAGGAGTCATCATTCACAGCATCAGAGCAGCTGGGATGACTGGCATCCAACCTCTCTGTACTGCAAGCAAGAAAACGACAGGCACCGTGGGGGCCGTCAAGACATCACTGGGAAGGGACTTGTCAGAGTCTACATGTCCACAATTCTGTGCATGCGAGGACCCTATTTCTACCTCGAGAGAATGACTTAGGGAAACAAGCATTTTTCATTTATTTCCCAAGTTGTCAGCTCTATAAGGGCAGACACTGGGCCTTATTGTTTGGTGGATCATCTCAGAAACTAGCACAAAGTAGGCATGGAACCAAACTGCATTGAATTAAAATAAATATAAAGAACTTTCATTTGAATAAAGTACCCAGAATATATAAATGTATGTGGAGGCATTGGTGATTCAGTGGTAGAAATTTTTGCCTTCCATGTGGGAGACCCGGGTTTGATTCCTGGCCAATGCACCTCATGTGCAGCCAACACCTGTCTGTCAGTAGAGGCTTGCGTATTGCTATGATGCTGAAGAGTTTTCAGTGGAGCTTTCAAATTAAGATGGACTAGGACAAAAGGACTGGCTATCTACTTCCAAAAGTCAGTCAGTGAAACCCTATGGATCACAACAGTACAATCTGCAACCAATCATGGGGATGACCTAGGACTGGGCAGCATTTTGGTTCATTCCACTGTGCATGCGGTCTTCATGAGCCAGGGGCTGACTTGACGGCAGCCAACAACAAAATAAACGTATAGAGGACAAAATGTAAAGAATACTTAGAGTTAGGTATTTTTTTCCCTCATATTAAAAAGCAAATTTTGCATTCTTTCTTCATTCCATTTGGGGGTCTTAGTTCAAAATTAAAATTAATACATTTTGCTGGTCATGTTGTATTAGTCCTTTTGTTGTTGTTATAAAAGTAAAACATTTCATGGTCAAAAAAAATAAAAGGGATGTCAAAAAATGGGAAGGAGAAAGTAAAACTGGGTACCACACAAACAGATGGCGGAATGTTCAATGATGGAATTGAATTGAATTATATCATTGGAAAGCTCCAGAACAATCTCTCCCCTCCTGCTTCTCTACATTTCAAGTATAATAATTCTCCCATCACCTGGGGCACAGATGGAAATAGGAACAGAACGATAAAGTGATTTTCTCACAGTCACACAAGCCAGTTAGCTTCACAAATCCGTACTAACGTTAAGGGTCTGATTTCCAGACAAAAAGATTTGAGCATTGTGGGTTCAACAAACAAAGCCTTGGCCCATCTGAAGTCACTCAACACAATCACCAGCCCTAACCTGCTGGAGTTTTTCACTGAGAAGGAAGGTAGTAGCAAAAGCCAACCCAGCCAACAGGGACTCCAAGCTCATTTTTTAGTAGCTGTTTTCTGGGAAATCAACAAAAGAAAAATGTAAATTATTAATATGGAGTATGTCAGTTTTTACTCATCTTCTGCTTAAACGGTCGTAGAGAAAACAGGGTGTTGTGATGGAAACAGAACAAGGAGACCGAAGCTCCAGTCTGCTACACCACTGAGTACCTGGGTGACATGCTGCAAACGATAGAAATTCTCTGAGCTGCTGTTTTCTCCATGGTAAAAAAAAAAAAAGAGGCAAAACTACTTCTCTTCCTAGTTCATGAAGTTGTTGTAAAGATAAATGAAATTGTATTTTGGAAAACTCTAAAGAGGGATAGAAATGGAAGGTACGATGCTTATGTCACTGCAATATTTTACCAAAGAGTCTGGGACTTTTTCTCCCTGCATTTCTCCCTCCACGCTCCCCAACCTGCTGCATCCTGAACTTAACCCCCTCTGCCTCATGCTAGCACATCATCGTCCCTCCCGGGAGATTCTCTTACTACTGAAGGTGTCCCATACCCAAAGATCACTCAGTGCAAGTTCAATGCTGACTATAAGCAAGACGGAAGGGCAGACTGAAGAAGTGCAAACCTCATGAAGCAAAATGTTTTGCTTTCATGTCTTTGCCCACAAGGTTCATATGAAGTTGGGTATAACATTAAAAAACTCTGGCTGCTAGAGCTGGGATGAGGGAGGGTACAGGATATTTGCTGATGTAACACAGTACAGAAGGAAAATTGTCCCATGAAAACTGTAATGCCCTGACCCTGAAGAATCACTTGATAGTTATGTGACTTAGCAAATAAAAGTCCTTCTGTGCCTCAGCTTCCTTACCTGCGAAATATAATATTATTATATTACAATAATGGCATCTACTCCATATGGCCCTTACCATGACTCAATGAATGAACACGGATGGAGTATTAACGCAGTAGCTGACACCAAAGGGCTACATGATTATTGGTGGTGATGAAGATGGTGGTGATGACGATGTCTCCCACTGCTTCCATATAAAGCTAAGAGGGAGCAGACTGAGAAAGAAGCATCTGAGGAAGAGGCAGCAGGCCTCTACTTTCTGCAGAGGACACACTGAGGGAAACCAGACTTCTTCACAGTCAGGCAAGGCAGAGGCATTACAACAGCAAATTAGAAATAGCTGGAGCCCAGGCTATAGAAATAGAGTCATTCTTAGACTCTAAATATCGCATTTTCATTTAGATAGATTGAAAAGTCTCAGTGATTTCTATTAAAACCCTGAAAAACATGGGCATGGGCTACAGAGAGTTTGGCACAGAGAAAAGACTCTGGGGCAATGCAAAGCCAGAGCCAAGAAAGAAAATAAGCCAGGGCAGAATGCACTTCCCTGCCCTCTCTCTACTGAAGGGGTTACTGATTTCATAGTGAGAGATGAGCTAATACCACACCCACACACTTCACATATTTAATATTTGTCCTTGTGTTTTATATAATGTTTGCTTAAGTTATGGAGTCCTCGGGTGGCTCAAACAGTTAAGCAATCAGCTACGAACTGAAAGGCTGGAAGTTCGAGTCCATCCAGAGGCACCTTGGAAGAAAGGATTGGTGATCTACTTCCAAAAGATCACAGACATTGAAAACCCTACGGCACCGCTCTGCTCTGAAACACATGGTGTCACAATGAGTGGAAATTGACTGTACGGCAACTGGTTTGGGTTTTTTTGTTTTGTTTTGCGCTTAAGTTAAATGTAAAGTGTTTATAGCTCATCCCACAGTTTTAGTTCATCAATGACTTCTTTGCGTTCATTCATTCAGCAGATATTTGTGGGTTGTACAGAGCACCACGCCCTGTGCTCAGGAATGAGCATCCAGAGCTGGTTGTTTAGTGAGGGTGAGAGAATGGTAACTTGAAGTTTAGACCTGAGTTCTACACGAATAATACATACCAAGGGTCAGCAGTTCGAATACGCCAGGTGCTCCTTGGAAACTCTATGGGGCAGTTCTACTCTGTCCTGTAGGGTCACTATGAGTCAGAATTGACTCGACGGCACTGGGTTTGGTTTTAGGGCACAGAGGAGGAAGCCCTGGTGGCATAGTGGTTAAGTGCTATGCTGCTAACCAAGAGGTCGGCAGTTTGAATCCGCCAGGTGCTCCTTGGAAACCCTATCAGGCAGTTCTACTCTGTCCTATAGGGTCACTATAAGTCGGAATCGACTCCACGGCAGTGGGTTTGGTTTGGTTTTAGGGCACAGAAGAGTGGACAAGCAGCAGCTGGAGTGGATAGAGGAGTAGACCATGAAAGGCCTTGGAGCCTTGTTAAGAGTTTGGACTATATGCTACAGTCGATAGGGCACCATTGAAAGATAGTTTGCCAATTAGATGCTCCTCAGGTATTCTAATAAGTGCTTACATTACCTGAAATATCTCATGCAGATTCTAGCCCCCTGAATGAACCAACTTAAACAGCTCCCCTTGCAAGATCCTGCTACACAAAGATTATTCCTTTTGGGAGTGGCTCTAAATTACACTTTCACCCAGCAACAGGACAGAGGTGGGCAATGGTTTCCCTGTGGCCCCAGAAAGAGGCAAAACAGTGACACAGAAAGGCTCCCTTTTTTAAAATACAGGAATCACATTCAGGCAAGCAACACTTTCATTTACCCTAAGATTATCCAAGTCGGAAGAGCAGAGATGCCCAAGGCCAGGGCTTTGCCAAGCAACTACTAAAATTTAAAGACAAAAGGAAGGAATTTGAGTCATTTTACTGATAAAAATAGAATATGCTAGGTGGAAGTCAGCCACCCATTGTAATAGCCCACACTGCTCTTTCTATGTATGAGGGATAATGTCAAAATTAATGATAGAAATGGTTATTTTATTTTCTAAAATCCTTATGATAAGCCTTTCTCAATGGCAGCTACAGAATTTTTACAAAGGAGAGACCTAGCGGCAACAACCTGGTTGAATGAGATTTGTTAGGAAGATGTATTTGCATAACAAGTCCACTGTTTTTACTCAGGTTGTATGTTTACTTATAATGGCTTGGAGATTAAAGGGAGGAAGCTAAAATACTCCTAAGCTATCCTTTCGTCATGCACTACTGCCCCAACAACAAATGTGGTGTATTTTACTGAAGGTAATTAAAATGTGAGATAAGTATTACTGTTGTTAGCTGTCATAAAGTCAACCCCCTCCCCCACTCTCATGCACAATGGAAGGAAACACTGACCACTCCTGCGCCATCCCCATAATTGGTTGTGATCTGTAGGGTTTTCATTGGCTGATTTTTCAGAAGTAGATTGACAGACCTTCCTTTCTCGTCTGTCTTAGTCTGGAAGCTCCACTGAAACCTGTTCAGCATCCTAATATCACACAAACCTCTGCTAACAATGGGTGGTGGCTGTGCCTCTGGTGCACTGGCTGAGAATCAAACCTGGGTCTTCTGTCTGAAAGGTGAGAATTCCACCACTGAACCACCATTGCTTCCAAGGTAAGTATTAACTCACGGAGAAATTAAGGCCAAGCTACTGAAAGGAAATGTAAGTATGTCTAAGTCATTTAGTCCATCAATATAGTCTACCCACTCTGGGGATAAAGAAATAAAAGAATAAATACAGTTATTTGTGGGTATGACATTTAGTCTGAATTAATGTAAGGTATAATTTGAGGAGCACTGGGAAGTCTTGCTTCACTCCCCCCCACTCCCAAGCCCCACCATGGTGCCTAAAATTCCCACTTTTTTTTTTTTTTTTAACTGTTTTTGAATTAATATAGAATAAGCTACTATGAAAATACACCTTTAATTTGGGAGGGGTAGCATGCTGAGTCATTAATAACAATTGCTTAAATGACTTCATCCCGTTATGCTGCCAGTTACTTGGCAGTTTCCAGGGAAAGAGTAAAAATGCCTTTTGATTCTGGGGACAAAGCCAGAGGATATCTGTCTGGAAGACAGTCTCTGGGTGTAGGCCCAGGAAGACACTAAAAAGTGCTTCACTGCTTCCTCCATTTCTGGTTTTATTGCTCGAGTAGTTTGGGTTGAGATAATGAGAATTATTCTGGCTACAGCTAATTGCTTTATTGTAATCTTCAGGCCATATGAAAAGACTAGGTTAAGTGCCTGGGTTACAGCACTCAACAACTATATGAATTTATATGTTTTACATAAACTCTTTGAGCCAAAATTTCTCATCTGTAAAGTGGGAATAATAACACATGTCTCACTTTTTTTTGGTTTTTTTTGTTTGTTTGTTTGTTTCACTTATCCTTGGGGGCTCCTATGAAATTGAGTAAATTAATGCATGTGAAAGTGCTTAGCAAATAAAAGAGGGTTATTTGTACCCTATTGCTCACCAAATAAGGTTCAAACTCTGCACAGTGGCATCCAAAGTCTTCCATCATCTGGTCTCTTCCTGCACCCACATCCAGCACCCTCTGCCCATCCTGGATGACTAGGGGTTCACTAAATAAATTGTCATGTTCATCTGCTGGTCATGCCTTTCCAATATTCACTTTTCCTTCACCTACTAATATCACCCATTTTTCTTCAGGAAACAAAACCCAATCCACCCACAGTTTATGTGGTTTGGTTGGGGCTATCCCTCCAGACTCATATTCAGAGGTGGGTACATGATTCAATCAGTCCAATCAGAGGAAATTTTAACTGGAACCTTTGGGAGAAATAAGCTATCTTTCCACTGCTCTGTCTGCAGTTCTTTCCCTATTCTTGCCCACACCTTGGATCTTTTCAGGTGTGCTTTTGGATTAAAACCCCTCTGTGGTAGAGACAGCTAGATGTGTTAGATGTCTCTCACTATCTGTTTTCCGTTCTTCTATAGAAATTAAAAAAAAAAGTTGCCCTTGAGTCAATCCTGACTAATAGCAACCTCATATGTCAGAACTGACTCATTGGCAACTGCTTGTTTTTTTTTTTTTTTTTTTTTTTTTACTTCATATGTGTCAGAGTGAAGCTGCACTCCGTAGAATTTTCAATAGCTGATTTTTCAGAAGTAGATTGCCAGCCTTTTTTCTGAGGCATCTCTGGGTAGACTCAAACCTCCTGCCTTTTGGTTAGCGGCTGAGTGCATTTAACCACCTAAGGACTCCTATATAGAAATAGAAAAAGCCCCCAGGATTTTGCAGGATACAGGATGCCTGAAATTAAAACTACATTTCCCAATCTCCTTTGCACCTAGGCGTGGCCATGTGATTATTTTCTAGCCAATGGAATGTGAACATAAGTGGTTGTGAATGAAACTTCCCAAAGAGTAGACACCTGCCTTCTTTCTCATTTTCCTCTACCCACTTGCTGAAATGCAGACCTGAGGTGAGCCACCCTGGACTATGGGATGAGAGCAACAGTCTTGGCATGGCAGATCAGCAGGATGAAAGGAGGCTGGGCCCCTGAAGCCACTCCACAAGATCTGGTTCGTTATACTGGATCTGCTACATGAGAAAAACAAAATTCTAAGTTGTTTCAGCCACTGTGATTTTGGGCCTCTGTTTCAGCTGGCAAACTCATATCCTTATGTAGTTAAGGTACTCTTCTTCATGGTCTCTCCTATTCCTTTCCTCCTATTGCTTTGAATTTGTTGTTGTTGTTGGTTAGGTGCCATCGAGTCGACTCTGACTCATAGCTACCCTATATATAACAGAACAAAACACTGCCCGGTCCTGTGCCATCTTCACAATCGTTGTTACGCTTAAGCCCATTGTTGCAGCCACTGTGTCAGTCCATCTCATTGAGGGGCTTCCTCTTTTCCACTGACTTTTTACTATACCAACCATGATGTCCTTTTCCAGGGACTGATCCCTCCTGATAACATGACCAAAGTATGTGAGACGTAGTCTTGCCATCCTTGCTTCTAAAGAGCATCCTGGTTGTACTTCTTTTAACACAGATTTGTTCATTCTTTTGGCAGTCCATGGTATATTCAATACTCTTCTCCAAAACCACAATTCAAAGGCATAAATTCTTCTTCGGTCTTCCTTATCATCTTCCAGCTTTCACATGCATATGAGGCAATTGAAAACACCATGGCTGGGGTCAGGCGCACCTTAGTCTTCAAGGTGACATCTTTGCTTTTCAACATTTTAAAGAGGTCTTTGCAGCAGATTTGCCCAATGCGATGATTTCTTAACTTTTGATTTCTTTTTTTTTGATTGCTGCTTCCATGAGTGTTGATTGTGGATCCAAGTAAAATGAAATCTTGTGACAACTTCGATCTTTTCTCCCTTTATCACAATGTTGCTTGCTGTTCCAGTTGTCAGGATTTTTGTTTTCTTTACGTTGAGGTGTAATCCATACTGAAGATCAAATACTTCCTCAGCAAGTGCTTGAAGTCCTCTGCACTTGCAGCAAGCAAGGTTGTGTCATCTGCATAACGCAGGTTGTTAATGAGTCTTCCTCCAATCCTGATGCCCTGTTCTTCGTATAGTCCAGTTTCTCGGATTATTTGCTTAGTATACAGATTGAATAAGTATGGTGAAAGGAAACAACCCTGATGCACATCTTTCCTGACTTTAAACCATGCGGTATCCCTTTGTTCTGCCTTTTGATATATGTACAGTTTCCTCATGAGCACAACTAAGTGTTCTGGAATTCCTATTCTTCACAATGTTATCCATAATTTGTTATGATCCACACAGGTGAATGCCTTTGCATAGTCAACAAAAAACAGGTAAACATCTTTCTGGTATTCTCTGCTTTCAACCAGGATCCATCTGATATCAGCCATGATATTCCTAGTTCCACATCCTCTTCTGAATCCAGCCTGAATTTCTGGCAGTTCCCTGTCAATATACTGTTGCAGCCACTTTTACATGATCTTCAGCAAAATTTTGTGTGTGATATTAATGATATTGTTTGATAATTTCCACATTCTGTTGGATCACCTTTCTTGGAAATAGACATAAATATGGATCTTTTCCAGTCAGTTGGCCAGGTAGCTGTCTTCCAAATTTCTTGGCATAGATGAGTGAGTACCTCCAGCACTTCAACCATTTGCTGAAACATCTCAGTTGGTATTCTGTCAATTCCCAGAGTCTTGCTTTCCATCAAGACATTCAAGAGCAAGTTTTAGAGTCTCTTCTGACATCCATTTTGGTCTTTTCTTTCTTTTCCTATCTTTTTAATGACCTCTTGCTTTCTTCATGTATGATGCCCTTGATTTCATTCCACAACTTGTCTGATCTTCAGTTATTAGTGCTCAAAGTGTCAAATCTATTCTTGAGATGGTCTCTGAATTGAGGTGGGGTATACTCAAGGTCGTACTTTGGCTCTCATGGGCTTCTTCTAATTTTCTTTAGCTTCAACTTGAACTTGCATATGAGCAATTGGTGGTCAGTTCTGCAGTCGGCCCCTGCCCTTGTTCTGATGATATTGAGCTTTCCTGTCATCTCTTCGCACAGACATAGTCAATTTGATTCCTGTATATTCCACCTGGCAAGGTCCAGGTGTATAGTCACCATTTATGTTGTTGAAAAAAAGGTATTTGCAATGAAGAAATCATTGGTCTTACAAAATTCTATCACGCAAACTCTAGCATAGTTTCCATCACTACGGCCATATTTTCCAATTACTGATCCTTCTTCTTCATTTCCAACTTTCACATTCCAATCACCAGTAATTATCATGCATCCTGATTACATGTTCAATCAATTTCAGACTGCAGAAGCTGGTAAAAATCTTCAATTTCTCTTTGGCCTTAGTGGTTGGTGCATAAATTTGAATAATAGTCATATTAACTTGTCTTCCTTGTAGGTGTATGAATATTATCCTACCACTGACAGCATTGTACTTCAGGATAAATCTTGAAATATTCATTCTGACGATGAATGCAATTCCATTCCTCTTCAAGTTGTCATTCCTGGCATAGCTGACCATATGATTGTCTGATTCAAAATGGCCAATACCAGTCCATTTCAGCTCACTAATGCCTAGGATATCAATGTTTATGCATTCCATTTCATTTTTGACAATTTCCAATTTTAATCGTCTCGATTCAAAGCATTACCTCCAGCATCTGTCAGTTTGTTGTACTGGGGACTTGCATGTTGCTGTGATGCTGGAAGCTATGCCACTAGTATTCAAATACCAGCAGGGTCACCCATGGCAGACAGGTTTCAGCTGAGCTTCCAGACTTAAACAGACTAAGAAGAAGGACCTGGCAGTCTACTTCTGAAAAGAATTAGCCAGTGAAAGCCTTATGAATAGCAGCTCAGGTTGGAAGGCACTCAAAAGATGACCGGGGAATAGTTGCTTCCTCAAAGTAGAGTCAACCTTAATGACATCGACGGAGTCAAGCTTTCAGGACTGTCATCTGCTGATGCGGCATGACTCAAAATGAGAAGAAACAGCTGAAAACATCCATTGATAATGCTTTGAACTGAAGCTATTAAAATTGGGAATTTCCAGTAGCTGAAAGGAGCAGTCACAAGAAATATCCATGATGGATCTCCAACTTCTAGTCTTTCAACTGTCTTCAAGAAATCATATAAATCCCCATTGTTCTGCATAAGCGGAATGGTTTGAAAAGCACGTTTGCCTAAAATATTTTGATGGAGCTATCTTATTTGGGTGCTAAGAAACCAACAAATCCAAAGTTATTCATGCCAACATAAATTTATACTAGTTAAACATTCGAAAACACTCTCAATATCAAGTAAATAATATAATGTAGAACTGCCCCATAGAGTTCCCAAGGAGTGCCTGGTGGATTCAAAGTGCTGACCTTTTGGTTAGCAGCCGTAGCACTTAACCACTATGCCACCAGGGTTTACAATTATTACAATTGTAAGAGAAATAGAGCAGGATACAAAATCATAAACACAGTATGATCTTAAGTATGTAAAAAGACTGGAAAGAAAACAATAGTCCCAACAACAATGCTTATTGTGTGCCAGGTACTGTGCTAACCACTTTACAAGCATTTTCTCACTTAATTCCCAAGAACCCTATGACATAAGTATTATTATTATTTTACCACTAAGAAGGCAGACTTAAAGAGATTAAGCAATTGTCCCAAAATGTCACAGTAATTGGTCAGATACAAACTTGGGTGTATCTGACAACAAAGCCCACACTCCTTACACTGTGCTGCCAGCAGTTTTTCATGGTTTTTTTTTTTTTTTAATATCTTTCAGCTGTACTTCAGTTTCTAAATTTTCTGAAAGTAGTGTGATTATCTTTCTCATTAAAAACATACACACATCCATTAACAGATGAATAGATAAACCAAATATGGTATATACATACAAGGGAATCCTACTCAGCCATAAAGATAAGTGGAAGTCCTGATGCTTGCCACAACATAGATGAACATTGAAAAGATGAGGCTCAAATAAGTCAGTATCAAAAGGACAAATATTGTATGATTTCACTTATGTGAAAGAAGCAAACACATAGAAACAAAAGATCATTAATGGTTACCAGAGGTAAGAAGGGGGAAAGAGGAAGTTTTTGTTTAGGGAGCATTGAGATTATGTGACTGGTGGCAGAATGATTTGGAAAATGATAGAATGGCTGCACAACTTGAAGTCACTGAATTGAACGTGTAGAAATTGTTGAGTTGGCATATATGTTGTTATGTATATTTTCAACACGATGAAAAAATTTTTAAACATACGCACATAATAAACTTATTCTTTTTAAGGAACTAGTGCCTCACACAAACAAAATGTTTTGCTTTTTACTGAGACAGAGTGTAATAGTGGCCCATCATAGCCTCAAAGAAGAACCTGTGTAAGTGAGCTGACAACTGAGAGGAATTAGAACTCTCGAGTTTCTTCATTCACCTTTCAACAAAGTCCCATCATTAGAAACACTGTGAGTTAGTAGTACTTAACCTTTTGGGGTCATGAATCCCTTGAGAATCTGTTGAAAGCCATGGTCCCTCTTCCCTGGACAATGCAAGAACACACACATGCATTCGGGCACATTCTGCACTCAATTTCAGAAGATTAGCAGATGTAATCGTCCCAGGTGAAGCACTCCTACTATAATGTAACACAAGTCAACGTTTGTCTGATTTGTTGAAGCTTGGTTTGTTTGTTTGTTTGTTTGTTTTGACTACATCTCCAGCAGTGGCATCACTGTCTGCACAACAAACCAGAGATGGCAGTGTTGTCTGCCAAGATGCTATGTCCATGGGGATGTGCTCTGAGGTCTTCTTTGCTGGGAAGATGGATTTCAACAGATTTATTTACACTCTGGACTGATCCCCAGATGATCAGCAGTGTGTGAGAATGATGCTGAGTGAAACTAACAGGACTATGTGGATATGAATTCATGAGGACAGACATGAAAACAACACAAGGGTAACTCCCAAGGGCATATCCCTTTACAGTTTACAAAGCATTTTAATACCCTTGATCTTAGTTGACCCCACACACGCCAACACAGAGAGGGCCATTCGCCTTATTTTACATGTAACCAAGGTCTCTACTCTCACCCTCATCTACAAGAGCTGACTATATTTGGCTGAACCCCAGGCTTGAGACAAAATAAACCCCTTCACCATTCCAATGAGAAATCCAGTTGCTTTAATTAAGCTTATTGTGCAACTTGTAGATCTTCTGAAGATTCGTGGAGTCTCCTGGAATCTGTTGAAGCCTGACTACATCTCTAGCAGTGACATCACTGTCTACACAATAAGCCACAGATGGCAGCGTTGTTTGCCGAGAAGCTGTGTCTGTAGGGATATGCTCTGAGCTTGTCTTTGCTTGGAAGACGGATTTCAACAGATTTATTTACAATCTTCACTGATCCCCTGATGATCAGCACGGTACACACTTCATATAGTACACAGCTCTAAAAAATCCCTATTAGGCCTCTTCTGAGTCTCTCCTCCTGCTGCACTCACCAGATCACCCCCCCTGCACATTCCTGTCCCCTCCTGAATTACACTGAGTAGCTTCCTCCATCTACAGGAGTCTGGGTCCTAACCCATAGGGGGCTTTTTGAAGTTTCTTGTCAACAAAGCTGAGGCATCAGACATTTGTGTGTTTGGGGGTTGTTTTTCTTAGTTTTGTTTCTTTATCTTGCCATTCAGCATCCACTTCCTTTTTTATAACAGCCCTCATTTTTCTTTGGGAAGCCACTCCTCCCCCATTCCCAATCTATGTGGCTCCAGAAGAACTGACATCATGATCATGTGACTCAGGCCAAGTCAATCAGAAATTCAGATTCCTCCAATCACAGTGATTGGTTTGGGAACAGATACGTGACATGAGGCAAGGAAGCTCATGGGACTCTAGCTGAGGCTTCTAGGAGAGAGGATTTGATTCTGTCAGATCTGAAGCTGAAAGTATATAAAATGTAGAGCCATTTCTGCCATCTTGTATAAGATGGAGCCTAAATCCAAAGTCACACACCAGAAAATACCTGAAAAATGGTTTAAAACCAAGAGCTAATGGATGTAATTTGGGCCTAAAGCCAGCAATAGTGGCTGAATAGTGGTGGTCCAAAGATATGTCCATGTCCTGAAACCTGTAAATGTTACCAAGTATGGCCAAAGAGTGAACGTTACCTTATGTGGCAAGAGGTGTGATTAAGTTGGGCATCTTGAGCAAAGGTGCTTATCCTGGATTATCTAAGTAGGCCCTAAATGCAATCACACGTAATCCTTATGAACAAGATAGAGGGAGAATAGGCACACACAAGAGGAAAAGACACAGACACACAGGGGAGAAGGTGATGTGAAGATGGAGGCAGATTGGAGTGACACTGTCCCAAACCAAGAAACATCAAGGAATGCCAGGCAGCCATCAGAGGCTAGAAAACACAAGGTCCCCAAGAGCCTCTGAGGGAGCGTGGCCTTGCCAACACCTGGATTTCAGACTTCTGGCCTCCAGAACTTTGAAAGGATAAATTTCAGCTGTTTTAAACCACCAAGGCTGGGGTAATTTTTACGGCAGTCCTAGGAAAATATGTATAACGACTTTGTGTATAACAGAACGAAAGATTGCCTGGCCCTGCACCTTCTTCATAATCGCTGGTATGTTTGAGCGCATTGTTACAGCTACTGGGTAGTGTCTTCCAACCTAGGTGTTTATCTTCCAGCACTTTATCAGACAACATCCGGTTGTAATCCATAGGGTTTTTATTGCCTAACTTTTAGAAGTTGATCGTCAGACCTTTCATCCTAGTCTGCCTTAGTCTGGAAGCTTCACTGAAATTTGCCCACCACAGGTGAACCTGCTGGTATTTGAAATACTGGTGCCATAGCTTCCAGCATCATAGCAACATGCAAGCCACCACAATATGACGAACTGACAGATGGGTTGTGGAGGAAACTAATGCACCAGCTTTATACTTGAACTTTTTGTTTACCGTATCAATGCATTCCTTTTTCCTATGCCTTTTTAAGTTCAGCTTTTTTGTAACTTGTAATAGGAGAAAGGAGCCCTGGTGGCACAGTGGTTAAGCACTCAGCTGCTAACCAAAAGGTCAGTGATTTGAATCCACCAGCCATTTCACGAGAGAAAAGACCTGGAGACCTGCTTCCATAAAGATTAAAGCCTTGGAAACCCTGTGGGGCAGACCTACTCTTCCTATAGGGTCACTGTGAGTAGAAATTGACGCGATGACAACGGGCTTTTAATTTTTTGGTAGTAAAAAGACTTTTAAATGATACAGTTTGTTCACCCCTGAAAATGAATTCCCGTAACAGCCATTAAGATGATAAAATTTAGCTCCTGTCTAGAGGCAAGATGAGAAGGCAGAGGGGTACGGGAGCTGGTTGAATGGTCACAGGGAATACAGGGTGGAGAGAAGCTAGGAGTAAGTAGCAAATTGTGTATAAGTTTTTGTATGAGAGACTGACTTTATTTGTAAACTTTCACTTAAAGCACAATAAATTTTTAAAAAAAGATGATAAAATTTTTCTCCATCTCATTATATACAAATGAGAAAACTTTTCAGAGAGATGAAATTATTTTCTCAAGGAGATATCACAAGCACATATCCAAGATTTTGAAGAGGGACTCAACCCTAGTTCTTCCGAGTCCACATTGCATGTTCTACAGGATGAATTTTGTCCACATTTTGTGAGCATAGCAGAATCTATGCATATGGGTCCACCCTCACACAATGATACAGAACACCACCATTCAACAAAGAGTACAACCTGAAACTGTTAGTTCTCCAATGCTTATCAAACTCCAGCTCAGAAAGTAAAGTACGGCAGACCATTTGAAGGATTTCAACCCATCCATTCTGTTAGTCTCTAAAATTCTACATTTCATATTTGGGCCACATCATCTTAGGCCCTTTCAAGATTACCTTCACTATATTGTGTTTTAATGTAATGCCCTTGACTTTTATGGAGAAATATCTACTACTGCTTTTACTGTAAAAATATTGTTATAGTTATTATCTACTACTCATTTGATTATCCCCTATGTAAATCTCATTTGAAGAATTTATTATATAAATAAGTATTAGGAAAATCTTTACTCCCCAAAAAAACAACTAATATGCTTCCTTCCTTTTGACAGTTTTGAGGTTTATGTCACTGATTGTATTTCCCTTTTTGCTTTGGCTGCTGGAAAGTTCACAGCCACAGTTCAAGTCCTACTCCAGCAATAGCGTTAACCCTTATACTAAGTGTGCACATTTATGTTCTTTTCCCTAAACATGATTTTCTTCTTCTATTTAGAGTGGAATTCTAGATGGAATATATAAAAGGCAAAAATCATGTAGAGTAAAAATTACTCGAGAAAATAGCTTGTATTGCCCTGATACACAGTACATAATAAAGCACATATGCAAAATATAATTTGACAGTATAGTTAGTATTTCATTCATAACCTTAAATTCCTGTACTCTAGACATACCACTGCAGTTAAATTGCACCTATATATTTTCCTTGGTCCTAATAGTAGGCTGGTATTTTATTACATGCATTCATGTGTTGTCTCCAAGCTTTTGAGGAAAAAGGAAGAAAATATATATGTATATATTTTAGAATTTCTGCTTGCTACCATCAACATCTATTTAAATATATTATTCCTTCCAAAAGATAAGAACTAGTATTTATATAGCACTCTGCAGTTTAAAAATACTTCCATACAGTCTTTCAAACTTTATTTTAATCCTTACATTCTCCATTCTCAGGAAAATGAGGCTCAGAAAGTTCAAGGAACCCACCAGTAAAAAAAAAAAAAATCAGAACTGGGGCTTGAACCAAAGTCCTCTGGAGTCAGAAGACCCTTGGACTGGTGGAAGGGAAGTGGTGATCCAGCGAACAGAATGTGGTACTTATCTTTTAAGAGGTTCCCTAGATATTTTCTCAAGTATAACAACTTTTGAGTTGGGTGTTGATATGTACTTGTATAACTACCTCTAACTGAAAAGAATAAGAGAATCTTCCTTGAGCTATTGACCTCTCTCTGGTTCCACAAAGAAGCTCAGTAATGAGACCAAGAATGGTCTACTTCCAGGGACCATCTTTGTTCATTCCTCCAGGGTCATGTTTGCCTCAAAGATACTTCCCTGAGAATTAGGAAAGCCCCCTGGATTTCGGCTTGGTGAGTGAAAGGAAAGTGAACTCTTGGGCCAGGTATCCTCAGCCAGAGCCTTTCATTAGAGCTTCCACAGTACAATCTCCGAGGCGGCCTTCCTCAGGCAGCCTCCCTCAGGCAGCCTCAATCTGGAAGCCTCCCTCAGGCAAGGACTGATGTTAAACCTCACCACCCTTCCTCTCCCATCTCCCTTTGGAATTCCTTTTACTTTCTCCTCTCCTATTGTTTCTCCCCTCCCACATCCATCTGCCTTAGGGTGGCCCTTCCAAGTCCACAACCAGAGCCTGACCTCCAGTCGACCCACTGACTGTTTTCCTACCATGCTCACCCCTCCATTAGAATATGGAGCTTCTTTCTTCCTGAGGGCTGTTAGCCCAGAACACTCTTAGAACATTCAGTCCTCTCTTGAGAATGCTGCCAAAATTACAAGCAAAAGAAGAACCCTCATCAACTTACCCAAAAACTAGTCCCTGGCTTGTACAATCAACCTCCATTTTTGGATTTTTCGATTGGGTCTAGTTCAACCAGGGCAGTGCTAAAGGTGTCACTACTTCCAAAGAATCAATTCCGAGATATAATGGCACTTTTAGACAACAATCAAGGTTAGAAAATAAGTCTTTATTGTTCAAATAATTGTTGCCAGGAATCCCAGGCCCAGTTCATAAAGCAATGGATTTCAGAAAGCATTTCCTATGTAATAGCATTAAACCAATTGTTCTAAAGCAAACCATTTCAATCACTGCTTAATTTCCATAGTTAATTAAATAAAATATAAGTCAAAAAAGAAAATAAGTAGCAGTCAAAGTAATTTTCACAATAGAACTGAAACAAATCAGGATATGTAACCCAACATTCCTCCTAACCAATTGTGAAAAATTACGCAGCTTTGTGCATTTATCTTACCGACAATAAAAGCTGAGGTCCTGGATGACACAGTTTCCACTGGACTGCTAACCTAAGGGCTGGCAGGTCATATCCACCTAGAGGTACCATGGAAGAAAGGCCTGGTGATCTGCTTCCGTTAAGATTACAGCCAAGAAAACCCTGTAGAGCAGTTCTAATCTGTAACACATGGAATCACCATGAGTCAAAATCGACTTGATGGCAACAGGTTTTTTTTAAATATATACATAACAAAAAATATTATTGTGTGCTACAGAAGAAAAACTTTTTCCATGAATTTGGTGTGCAAAATGAACAATCAATTGACTCTGCCTTTGGCTGCACTGGGGTGAGGGAAACAAGAAGGCATCTTTGTCTCTCCAACTAGCATAACCTAGGAGTTCTGTGAGCAGAGCTGAGACACTAGGCGGGCACAGGCTCCTATTAAACTTGAACTAGGGGAGAGGCGGGGCCAAGATGGTGGACTAGGTGGACGCTACTGCGGATCCCTCTTGCAACAAAGACTCGGAAAAACAAGTGAATCGATCACATGCATAACAATCTACGAACTCTGAACAACAAACACAGACTTAGAGACGGAAAACGAACAAATATGGGCAGACAGCGACCGTTTTCAGAACTAGGAGCCAGCGTACCAGGCAGGTGAACTTCGGAGCCTGAGCTAGGGCAGAGCCCAGGGGGGCAGACGGCACAGACCAGGGGCCCAGCCCTACCCCCCCGAACCCATCCCGGGAGGGAGTCTAGCTGGTTGGCGCGGCGGCATAGCGGCGCAGCCGGTGGGAGAAGCATCCGGGAGGCAGTGACTGATCTTGGAGCGGGGAGAGCAGCGTCCCAGCCGGGGAGCCGTCCCACCGGGAGTTTGGCGGGAAGCAGGCGTGGCGCGAGCAGGGGGATCAGCTATATTTCCCTAAAGTGACCCCGGGGCGGGGCCCACACGTTCGTGTGGGGGACCCCTACCCAGTTCGCACGTGCGGCGCGGCGCACCGGAGGGAGAAGTCCCCGGGAGGAAGTGACTGGTCTTGGAGCGGGAAGAGCAGCGTCCCAGCCGGGGAGCCGTCCCGCTGGGATTTTGGCTAAAGCGGGTGGGGTGTGAGCACGGGGATCAGTTATATTCCCCTGAATTGACCCAGGGGGCGGGCCCACCTGGTCGTGCGGGTGACGCCCATCCAGTTCGCGCGAGCAGTGCCGCGCACTGGAGGGAGAAGTTCCCGGGAGAAAGTGACTGGTCTCGGAGCGGGGAGAGTAGCGTCCCAGCCGGGGAGCCGTCCCGCCGGGATTTTGGCGGACGGGGGCGGAGCGTGAACGCGGGGATCAGCTCTATATTCTGTGGTGCTACACTCCTAGCTCTCTGATCCCTCCCCCACCCTCCCCAGGCGGCGCCATTAACATCCGAATACCCTGAGCCAGAGGGAGAATTCAGATAGGGATGCGACTGCATTTTTTTTTTAGCTGATTACCTGGAAAATCTAGTTTCCCAGTGATGGCTCAGAGACTGCAGTCCATATCAAACCATATAAAGAAACAGACCATGACAGCTTCTCCAACCCCCCAAACAAAAGAATCAAAATCTTTCCCAAATGAAGATACAATCCTGGAATTATCAGATACAGAATATAAAAAACTAATTTACAGAATGCTTAAAGATATCACAAATGAAATTAGGTTAACTGCAGAAAAAGCCAAGGAACACACTGATAAAACTGTTGAAGAACTCAAAAAGATTCTTCAAGAACATAGTGGAAAAATTAATAAGTTGCAAGAATCCATAGAGAGACAGCATGTAGAAATCCAAAAGATTAACAATAAAATTACAGAATTAGACAACGCAATAGAAAGTCAGAGGAGCAGACTCAAGCAATTAGAATGTAGACTGGGACATCTGGAGGACCAGGGAATCAACATCAACATAGCTGAAAAAAAATCAGATAAAAGAATTAAAAAAAATGAAGAAACCCTAAGAATCATGTGGGACTCTATCAAGAAGGATAACTTGCGAGTGATTGGAGTCCCAGAACAGGGAGGGGGGACAGAAAACACAGAGAAAATAGTTGAAGAACTCCTGACAGAAAACTTCCCTGACATCATGAAAGACGAAAGGATATCTATCCAAGATGCTCATCGAACCCCATTTAAGACTGATCCAAAAAGAAAAACACCAAGATATATTATCATCAAACTTGCCAAAACCAAAGACAAACAGAAAATTTTAAAAGCAGCCAGGGAGAAAAGAAAGGTTTCCTTCAAGGGAGAATCAATAAGAATAAGTTCAGACTACTCAGCAGAAACCATGCAGGCAAGAAGGGAATGGGACGACATATACAGACCACTGAAGGAGAAAAACTGCCAACCAAGGATCATATATCCAGCAAAACTCTCTCTGAAATATGAAGGAGAAATTAAGATATCTACAGATAAACACAAGTTTAGAGAATTTGCAAAAACTAAACCAAGACTGCAAGAAATGCTAAAGGAGATTGTTTGGACTGATGACCAATAATATCAGGTACCAGCACAATACAAGTTCACAAAACAGACCGTCCTGATATAAACGCAACTCAAATAGGGAAAGCACAAAAACAAACAAATTAAGATTAATTCTAAAAAATAAATAAATAAACAAAATAATTCACATAACAGGAAATCATGGAAATCAATAGATAAATGATCACAATAATCAAAAAAAGGGACTAAATATAGGAGGTATTGAACTGCCAGATGGAGAGTGATACAAGGCGATATAGAACGATACAAGTTAGGCTTTTACTTAGAGAAATGGGGTAAATAATAAGGTAACCACAAAAAGGAATATCAATTTCATAACTCAAGAAAAAAGCCAAGAAAAACGTAACGACTCAACAAACATAAAGTTAAACATTATGAAAATGAGGATCTCACAAGCTACTAAGAAAAACGTCTCAGCACAAAAAAGCATGTGGAAAATGAAATGGCCAACAACACACATGAAAAGGCATCAAAATGACAGCACTAAAAACTTATTTATCTATAATTACCCTGAATGTAAATGGACTAAATGCACCAATAAAGAGACAGAGAGTCACAGACTGGATAAAGAAACACGATCCATCTATATGCTGCCTACAAGAGACACACCTTAGACTTAGAGACACAAACAAACTAAAACTCAAAGGATGGAAAAAAATATATCAAGCAAATAATAAGCAAAAAAGAAGAGGAGTAGCAATATTAATTTCTGACAAAATAGACTTTAGACTTAAATCCGCCACAAAGGATAAAGGACACCATATAATGATAAAAGGGACAACTGATCAGGAAGACATAACCATATTAAATATTTATGCACCCAATGACAGGGCTGCAAGATACATAAATCAAATTTTAACAGAATTGAAAAGTGAGATAGACACCTCCACATTTATAGTAGGAGACTTCAACACACCACTTTCGGAGAAGGACAGGACATCCAGTAAGAAGCTCAATAGAGACACAGAAGACCTACTTACAACAATCAATCAACTTGACCTCATTGACTTATACAGAACTCTCCACCCAACTGCTGCAAAGTATACTTTTTTTTCTAGTGCACATGGAACATTCTCTAGAATAGACCGCATATTAGGTCATAAAACAAATCTTTGCAGAATCCAAAACATCGAAATATTACAAAGCATCTTCTCAGACCACAAGGCAATGAAGCTAGAAATCAATAACAGAAAAACTAGGGAAAAGAAATCAAATACTTGGAAAATGAACAATACCCTCCCGAAAAAAGACTGGGTTATAGAAGACATCAAGGAGGGAATAAGGAAATTCTTAGAAAGCAACGAGAATGAAAATACTTCCTATCAAAACCTCTGGGACACAGCAAAAGCACTGCTCAGAGGCCAATTTATATCGATAAATGCACACATACAAAAAGAAGAAAGAGCCAAAATCAGAGAACTGTCCCTACAACTTGAACAAATAGAAAGTGAGCAACAAAAGAACCCATCAGGCACCAGAAGAAAACAAATAATAAAAATTAGAGCTGAACTAAATGAATTAGAGAACAGAAAAACAATTGAAAGAATTAACAAAGCCAAAAGCTGGTTCTTTGAAAAAATTAACAAAATTGATAAACCATTGGCTAGACTGACTAAAGAAAAACAGGAAAGGAAACAAATAACCCGAATAAGAAACGAGAAGGACCACATCACAACAGAGCCAAATGAAATTAAAAGAATCATTTCAGATTACTACGTAAAATTGTACTCTAACAAATTCGAAAACCTAGAAGAAATGGATAAATTCTTGGAAAAATACTACCTACCTAAACTAACACATTCAGAAGTAGAACAACTAAATAGACCCATCACAAAAAAAGAGATTGAAACGGTAATCAAAAAACTTCCAACAAAAAAAAGTCCTGGCCCAGACGGCTTCACTGCAGAGTTCTACCAAACCTTCAGAGAAGACTTAACACCATTACTACTGAAGGTATTTCAAAGCATAGAAAAAGACGGAATACTACCCAACTCATTCTATGAAGCTACCATCTCCCTGATACCAAAATCAGGTAAAGACATTACAAAAAAAGAAAATTTTAGACCTATATCCCTCATGAACATAGATGCAAAAATCCTCAACAAAATTCTTGCCAATAGAATCCAACAACACATCAAAAAAATAATTCACCCTGATCAAGTGGGATTTATACCAGGTATGCAAGGCTGGTTTAATATCAGAAAAACCATTAATGTAATCCATCACATAAATAAAACAAAAGATAAAAACCACATGATCTTATTAATAGATGCAGAAAAGGCATTTGACAAAGTTCAACACACATTTATGATAAAAACTCTCAGCAAAATAGGAATTGAAGGAAAATTCCTCAACATAATAAAGGGCATCTATGCAAAGCCAACAGCCAATATCACTCTAAATGGAGAGAACCTGAAAGCATTTCCCTTGAGAACGGGAACCAGACAAGGATGCCCTTTATCACCGCTCTTATTCAACATCGTACTTGAAGTCCTAGCCAGGGCAATTAGGCTAGACAAAGAAATAAAGGGTATCCAGATTGGCAAGGAGGAAGTAAAGCTATCACTATTTGCAGATGACATGATCTTATACACAGAAAACCCTAAGGAATCCTCCAGAAAACTACTGAAACTAATAGAAGAGTTTGGCAGAGTCTCAGGTTATAAAATAAACATACAAAAATCACTTGGATTCCTCTACATCAACAAAAAGAACACCGAAGAGGAAATAACCAAATCAATACCATTCACAGTAGCCCCCATGAAGATAAAATACTTAGGAATAAATCTTACCAAGGATGTAAAAGACCTATACAAAGAAAACTATAAAACTCTGCTACAAGAAATTCAAAAGGACATACTTAAGTGGAAAAACATACCCTGCTCATGGATAGGAAGACTTAACATAGTAAAAATGTCTATTCTACCAAAAGCCATCTATACATATAACGCACTTCCAATCCAAATACCAATGTCATATTTTAAGGGGATAGAGAAACAAATCATCAGTTGCATATGGAAGGGAAAGAACCCCCGGATAAGCAAAGCATTACTGAAAAAGAAGAAGAAAGTGGGAGGCCTCACTCTACCTGATTTCAGAACCTATTATACAGCCACAGTAGTCAAAACAGCCTGGTACTGGTACAACAACAGGCACATAGACCAATGGAACAGAATTGAGAACCCAGATATAAATCCATCCATGTATGAGCAGCTGATATTTGACAAAGGACCAGTGTCAGTTAATTGGTGAAATGATAGTCTTTTTAACAAATGGTGCTGGCATAACTGGATATCCATTTGCAAAAGAATGAAACAGGACCCATACCTCACACCATGCACCAAAACTAACTCCAAGTGGATCAAAGACCTAAACATAAAGACTAAAACGATAAAGATCATGGAAGAAAAAATAGGGACAACCCTAGGAGCCCTAATACAGGGCATAAACAGAATACAAAACATTACCAAAAATGATGAAGAGAAACCAGATAACTGGGAGCTCCTAAAAATCAAACACCTATGCTCATCTAAAGACTTCACCAAAAGAGTAAAAAGACCACCTACAGACTGGGAAAGAATATTCAGCTATGACATCTCCGACCAGCGCCTGATCTCTAAAATCTACATGATTCTGTCAAAACTCAACCACAAAAAGACAAACAACCCAATCAAGAAGTGGGCAAAGGATATGAACACACATTTCACTAAAGAAGATATTCAGGCAGCCAACAGATACATGAGAAAATGCTCCCAATCATCAGCCATTAGAGAAATGCAAATTAAAACTACGATGAGATTCCATCTCACACCAACTAGACTGGCATTAATCCAAAAAACACAAAATAATAAATGTTGGAGAGGCTGCGGAGAGATCGGAACTCTCATACACTGCTGGTGGGATTGTAGAATGGTACAACCACTTTGGAAATCCATCTGGCGTTATCTTAAACAGTTAGAAATAGAACTACCATACAACCCAGAAATCCCACTCCTCGGAATATACCCTAGAGATACAAGAGCCTTCACACAAACAGATATATGCACACCCATGTTTAATGCAGCTCTGTTTACAATAGCAAAAAGCTGGAAGCAACCAAGATGTCCGTCAATGGATGAATGGTTAAATAAATTGTGGTATATTCACACAATGGAATACTACGCATCGATAAAGAACAGTGACGAATCTCTGAAACATTTCATAACATGGAGGAATCTGGAAGGCATTATGCTGAGCGAAATGAGTCAGAGGCAAAAGGACAAATATTGTATAAGACCACTATTATAAAAAAGATCTTGAGAAATAGAAAAAACGGAGAAGAACACATACTTTTGTGGTTACAAAGGGGGGAGGGAGGGAGGGAGAGGGCTTTTTATTGATCAATCTGTAGATAAGAACTGCTTTGGGTGAAGGGAAAGACAACACTCAATACAAGGAAGGTCAGCCTAATTGGACTGGACTAAAAGCAAAGAGGTTTCCGGGATAAAATGAAAGCTTCAAAGGTCAGCGGAGCAGGGGCTGGGGTCTGGGGAACTTGGTTTGAGGGGACTTCTAAGTCAATTGGCAAAATAATTCTATTATGAAAACATTCTGCATCCCACTTTGAATTGTGGCTCCTGGGGTCCTAAATGCCAACAAGTGGCCATCTAAGATACATCAATTGGTCTCAACCCACCTGGAGCAAAGGCAAAGGAAGAACACCAAGGTCACACGACAACTAAGAACTCAAGAGACAGAAAGGGCCACATGAACCAGAAACCTGCATTATCCTGAGACCAGAAGAACTAGTTGGTACCTGGCCACAATCGATGTCTGCCCTGTCAGGGAGCACAACAGACAACTCCTGAGGGAGCAGGAGACCAATGGGATACAGACCCCAAATTCTCATAAAAAGACCATACCTAATGGTATGACTGCGACTAGAGGAATCCCAGAGACAATGCTCCCCAGAACTTCTGATGGCACAGGACAGGAACCATCCCCGAAGACAACTCATCAGGCATGAAAAGGACTGGTCAGTGGGGGGGAGAGAGATGCTGATGAAGAGTGAGCTAATTAAATCAGGTGGACACTTGAGATTGTGTTGGCAACTCTTGTCTGGAGGGGGGATGGGAAGATAGAGAGAGAGGGAAGATGGCAAAATTGGCACGAAACGAGATACTGAAAGGGCTGACTCACTAGGGGGAGAGCAAGTGGGAGAAGGGAGTAAGATGAATGTAAACCTACATGTGACAGACTGATTGGAATGGTAAATGTTCACTTGAAGCTTAATAAAAATTAATTAAAAAAAAAAAAAAACTTGAACTAGTCGCTAGACCTCTTCCCAAGTCCTCAGGACTCTATTTAGATCTACGTGACCTAATATCAGTTGTGGAGAGAGCTTGAGTTCTTTCTAGTTGGGGCTCCTGCGGACGCTTGCAATTAGGAGATGTTACTGAGCACACTGTGAGACAATTATGAAACTTCCCTATCAGTCCCTGGCTCTCAGAGAGGCTTGTCTGCCCCCGAGGACACACAGCACCCAGGGCAGGGCCTCCCTCAGGTGTGCCCAAGTCTGAAGTCTCAATCAGCCTCCAAGGTTATCGAGCCTTTAGTAGATATGTGAGAGCAACAACCATCTCTTGCTAGGTTCAGACAGTAAGACAAGAGTCAAGATACATTTCAAATGAATAGTGCAGCACTCATTCATAAACAAGATAATAGAGGAAATAAGGAGAAAAATGGCATCTCGGAGTAGATAATTAGAAAGTGGGTGCAGCAGAGGTTTACTCTTCAGACAAAGATTAGACAGGACTATAAAACATAAAATAATACTTGTGAAGAGCGTGCTTCTTAGTTCAATCAGATACGTGAGACCAAATGGGCAGCTCCTGTCCGGAGGCAGGATGAGAAGGCAGGAAGGGATAGGAACTGGTTGAATGGACACAAGAAACCCAGAATGGAAAAGAGGAGTGTCCTGTCACATTAGAGGGATTGCAACTAATGTCACATAACAATATGTGTATAAATTTTTGTATGAGAAATTAACCTGAGCTGTAAACTTTCACCTAAAGCACAATTAAAAAAAAGTAGGTATAGTAGACATTTGTAATTTCTAGATAGAAGGTAGATATACTCGTATCAGAAAATTATTCTCTTCAAAACATATGTTTTTACTTTAACAATGGTTGCCCCTGAGTGGAAGATAGTTTTCTACATCTTTATACTTCTTTCAACACTTCAAGTTGTAAACAATGCACATGCAGTACTTTTATAATAAAAAGGTACATGTGTATTGTTAAAATTCCACAGTCTCCGTCTCCATCTTTAAAAACAATTGACATAAAAATAGGAGGCATAAAATACAGTACCTGCAAATAGGAAAACAAATAAGGGAAAAGTGAGCATGTGATCATTTCACATCTTTGAAAAACTTCGAAACATATCCTAATATTCCAAAGCCATGAATAGGGATGCTATGAGAATATCCACTATAGGTCCCACAGCCACGGGGGGGAGGGGGGTGGTGGTGAGAGGTAGAAAGCTGGACTCCACCAGCATTTCAGGCATTACTCCAGACTGTATCTAGGGCTGTGGGATGGAATATATCTGGGGAAGGTACTCCCCACTGCTTAATAAGGACATAGGAACTCCCTAAGGAGGATATTTCTGCCAAAAGAAAAAACGGAAATAAAAATGCAAATTAAAACAAAGAAATGTCACTTTCCCCACATCCCATTAGACTGGCAAAATGTTTAATGTTTGAAAATATCAGGTGTTGGTGAGGGTTTTCTTACACAGTGCTGGCAGGAACATAAATTGGTACAGCAAATTCACAGGGCAATTTGGAAGTATAGTTAACTACATGAACACACCCACGTAGCTCAACCATGTAAAGTGCAAGGTTGAATACTGTAAAAACAATACAAAGAATCCACTACCCATCTGTCAGTTTGTGTACTGTGGTGGCTTGCATGTTGCTATGGTGCTGGAAGCAAAGCCATCAGTATTTCAAATACCAGCAGTCACAAATGGTGGACAGGTTTGAGCAGAGCTTCCAGACTAAGACAGACTAATTCTTTTTTGCGGTCCACAATATACTCAATATTCTTCACCAACATTATACTTCAAATGCATCAATTCTTCTTCTGTCTTCCTTTTTCATTATCTAGCTTTCCCACGCATATGAGGATATTGTAAAGACCACGGCTTGGGTCAACCATACCTTAGTCAACAAAGTGACAACTTTGCTAAAAGCCACATTTAGCAAAGAGTTTCAACTCTTGCTCACCTGTGTTGCAATTCCCTTTAAAATGTTCCCTAATTCCTCAGTAAAGAAATCTTCATGCCCCAAGAAGAAACAGAAGGGGGGGTAGAGAGCCAAAAGAAGTAGCAGAAGAGAGGAGGAGAGGGAAAGGGAAAAGTGGGAAAAGTAAGGAGAACTCTCTTCATTCCCACAACCCATGAGAAAAAAGGAGCAACGCCTACCTGCTTAACAGCTGTGTGAATGTGACCAAGCGTCTTAATTTTGGGATCCTCAGTTTTCTCAGCTACAAACAAAAGAGTTAGTAAGAAAACATACGTAAATTGTTGAGCTTAGCACCTGGCAAATAGGGAGTTAGGAAATAGTGGCTCTGATCAGGGCTACTGGGGGCTGCAAGCTGAGGGCCTGGGGGCACCGTTCTGGCCTGGCTCTTCAATACTGGAAAAGGATTAATTCCATCTGATGAAAGCTGACCAAATCTCCCCGTCTGTTACTTGATGAAGAGAAGGGAAGGAGATTTCATCAGTGAACCTGAGCCCTTAAAAAAAAAAAAAAAAAAATTTTTTTTTGTTTTTCTTTAGGCTCTGCAGAAACCCATAGATCCAACACTCATCAAGTCCATAGATTGTTACTATCATTACATCTTATATTTGCAGCTCTAGACAGTTTAAAAAGCACTGTCCTTGACATTAGCCAATGTGATTCTCACAACAACTTAGCTAGGTAATCATGGCAGAATTTATTTGCATTTCCAGAGAAGGAAATTAAGGCTCAGAGAAGCTAAGTGACTTGCCAGAAGCACTTATGAGTACAGCAGAGACTCAAACTCAGTTCTGTATGTTTGCAAAGTCTGTACTCTTTCCACTGCCCCTCTGCTATTACACTGCTGGTCTTACTAGGGAGGAGGGGGAACAATTGTTTCTTGGTTCCCCACTCCCACTACCAGTTTTCCATGCATCACAATGTGCTTCGTAGACACTCCATAGAAAGAATAGCTAATACCAGCCTCCTTTGTGGGGAACTTCTATCTCAAGTATATAATCCAAAACCAGTATGCTTGAATCTCCCTTATCAGCTTCAAGATACTGTTAATGTCAGGCCCTTGTCTGCCTTTCTTCTTGTTAAAGTTTTCCCTCTTTCTCCAACGCTGCACTCGTTTTATAACACAAGATGCAGGGAAATTTGTAGACTCCATATTTGTTTGGGCTCCTTCTGAGTCCTTGGAGGATAGTCTGAGATCATGTTCTCTCTGTGAATTCTTTTTTTTTTCCCAAGATTCCTTTCTAGTGTCAGAGGCAGATCATCCCTTAATCTTTGCAGGGTCGAAATAGATTTTTTTTTCTCCCTATGCGTAAAGTCAACTGTGGCCTCTTGGCCTAGGTGGGTTTGTTACTGACCAGCAACAAAAGAGGGAATTTGTAATGGAAAAATCATTTGGGCTGGTTTTCAAGAACCTGGTGAAAAATGTCAAGATTTGGATGTTGTCAGATGCAGTCACACAGAAGAAGGAGAAGAAGGAGCAGGAGCAGGAACAAGTGAAGAAGAGAAGAAGAGGAAGATGAAGAAAGAGGAGAAGAAGGAAGAGGAGGAGTAAGAGAAAAATGAGAGGGAGAAGAAGAGAAGAGAGAAAGAGAAAAAAAGAATCTCTACTATATCAGGAAATGTTAACATTTTTAAAACAACGTATTTTTTCCGCCTGTGGCCCTTAGGCAATGCATCCAAATCAGGACCTATAAAAAGTCAGCCCAGAGTCATGTTTCTGTAGTGTCTCTTTGCTTCCATAATATGCTAAAGTAGTTATAAATCCTTTGTCTGAAAGATGGGAAGGAAAGACAAATTTTTCATCCAGGCGATTTGGATAAAATAAGGAGCCACAATGTCTTCGTAGGCCCTTTTCCAACAAGATTACTAACAAGACTGGTTTTTGCTGCCAAATCAAAGTAAAGAACTGAGGGGGGTTGCCACATAATTTAGACGCACTTGTCCCACATTTGTCAAGGAATTGAGAATCTGAAGAGCTAGGGGGAGTAGACTTTCTTTGCCTGGTGAGTAGTCTCACTGTTTGCTTCATCTGTCATTGAATATCAAGTGCCTCTAAAGAATATTTGTTTAATCAAGTGCCTCTAAAGAATAAAGTAAGCAGGTATAAATGTAGTTTATTGATACTTCTATTTTATTGTTCAGAAATTAACATTTATTGAGTATTAACTAAGTGCTAAAGACTTTGTGTATATCATCATCTCAATTCATTCTCATGATAAGCCCTCAGGAAAAAATATCAACCCTGATTTTCAGTTGAGGAAATTCACATTTCAAGAAAGATGCCACAAACTGCCTGTCATGAATTGAATTGTGTCCTCCAAAAGTATCTGTCAACTTGGTTAGGTCACGCTTCCCAGTGTTGTGTGGTTGTCCTCCATTTTGTAATTGTAATTTACATGTTCAAGAGGATTAGGGTGGGATTGTAACACCCTTACTAAGGTCATATCCCTGATCCAACGTAAAAGGGGTTTTCCTGGGGTGTGGCCTGCACCACCTTTTATCTTACTAGAAATAAAAGAAAAGGAAAGCAGGCAGGGGGTGGGGGGCCTCATACTACCAAGAAAGCTGTGCCAGGAACAGAGTGCATCCTTTGCACCTGGGGTTCCTGCACAGAGACACTCCTAGTCCAGAGGAAGATTGATGACAAGGACCTTCCTCCAGAGCCGACAGAGAGAGAAAGCCTTCCCCAGGAGCTGACACCCTGAATTTGGACTTCTAGTCTGCTAGACTGTGAGAAAATAAATTTCTCTTTGTTAAAGCTACCAACTTGTGGTATTTCTATTATACTGGCACTAGGTGACAAAGGCACTGCCCAGCATAACAGAGCTAGTGGGTGGCAAAGAAGGGATTTGAACTCAATTTTATCACCAAATTCTATGCTTTTTCAGTCCCACATTTCATACACACCACTAAGTTTTGCGTTATATGCCTTAAAATAGAAGCATATAAAGACTGCTGGGAAAATACATATGTAATAAAATATAGAGTATATTTCTACAATGGTCATGTGGGGGGAATTTATGTTTGTGAAGTGCATTGTCATGAAATCATGTCATGAGTTCAAGCTACACATCTACATTTCGTATAAGAATAGGAAGAGATTTCCTATTTGTTTGGAAACCCTGATGGCATAGTGATTAAGAGTTCGGCTGCTAATCAAATGGTCAGCAGTTTGAATCCACCAGGCGCTCCTTGGAAACCCTATGGGGCAGTTCTACTCTGTCCTATAGGGTCATTATAAGTCAGAATTGACTCGACAGCAATGGGTTTTCTGCTAGCAAACGGTTAAGTGCTCGACTGCTAGCCAATAGGTAGGTGGTTTGAACCCACTGAGAGGTGCCTCAGAAGCCAGGCCTGCAAAGATTGGACAGGCCTATAAAACAAAACAAGACTAACTGGACACACCAACCCAGGGGCAAGGATGAGAAGGCAGGAGGTGACAGGAAAGCTGGTAATAGGGAACTCAAGGTTGAGAAGGGGAGAGTGTTGACATGTCATGGGGTTGGGAACCAATGTCACAAAACAATATGTGTATTGATCGTTTAATGAGAAACTTGTTTGCCCTGTAAAATTCACTTAAAGTAAAACTAAAAAAAAAAAAAAAGTCAAGTTTGGTGATCTGCTTCTGAAAGGTCACATCCTTGAAAACTCTATGGAGCAATTCTACTCTGCACACAGGAGGGTCTCCGTGACTCGGAATGTATTCAACGGTAACTAACAACAACACAACTGTTTTATAGATGCAGAAAATAGAGTGTAGGTGGCTTGGTGTAGGAAGTCACTAGTGAGATGAGAACAAAGACTAAAGGTATCTGAGCTTTTGGCTCCCTGGCCATGTTTTAAACATATTATGGCTTATAAAAAACAATTACCCTTTCCCCCATTTTGTATATTGTAGCTTGCAGTATTTGTGGACTGTTTTGTTGACTGATCAGCAAATTTGGCTTAAGACAGAGAAAGAGAGCTTCCTCAACGGAGTGCAGAAATTAAGAGAATGAACTTTAGGGTCAAACAGATTCAGTGCAAATTCACACTCCACCTCCTACCACACTCTACCATACATGCGCAGGAAAAATTATTTAATCTCTAGAGCATCTGTTTTCTCATTTGAAATGTGGGGATAATAAAAGCATCTACAGGACCAGGCAGTGTTTCGTTCTGTCGTACATAGGGTCGCTATGAGTCAAAACTGACTCAACGGCACTAAGAACAACAACTTCATTGGTTTACGGTGGTGACTGGATAAAGTAACACATATAAACCATGATATTTTAGTTATCATTAGAGGCACACTCAGACAATGAGAAAAAATATCAGGTTTAAAAAAAAAAAAAACTGGACACTGAACGTATCTTCTCTTAAAACTAAATCCAAGTATTAAAATTATGTCTATAAAAACAGTTAGGGGGCAGGAACAAGATGGCTGTCTAGATAGACACTTCCACCAATCCCTCTTACAACAAAGACTCGAAAAAACAAGTGAATCAATTACATACATGACAATCTACAAACCCTGAACATTAAACACAGAACTAAGGAGTTGACCTGAGTGACAGGGGAGCAAAAAGCTGCACGCTGAAGCTGTGACCATTTCCAGAGCCAGCATCCCGCGCTGCAGCCTTGAGCCCTCGTGGTTCCCTGATGCCAGAGTGGTGGGGCTGGTCACGGCTTACTGAGATGGGGAAAGCAGAGGATACAGCTCTAACCCCCTGGATTAACCTCGATGGGGACCCAGGCTGCACACCGATGCAGCTGACAGGAGAACAAGAAGCCACGGGGAAGCAGTGACTGGATTTGGGGCCTGGAGCCAGTGTCCCAGTCAGAAAACCTTGGCGCTGGGCTTTGGACGAAGCGCGGAGGAGCTGATCAAAGCTTCCTGAGATGGCACAAGCACGGGACACAGCCGTAACCCTCTGGAGTAACCTTGGTGGAGACCCAGCCAGCACACACAGGCTGCACACTGACGTGGCTGACAGGAGAACGAGAAACCACGGGGAAGCAGCAACCGGTTTTGGAGCCTGGAGCGCAGCATCCCAGCCAGAAAACCTTGGAGCTGGGCTTTGGACTAAGCGCGGAGGAGCTGATCATGGCTTCCTGAGACAGTGAAAACATGGGACGCAGTCCTAACCTTCAGGGGCAATCTTGACCCAGCCAACACACACAGGCTACATGCCCCTCTGTGATATCAGATAAAACAGTCCTCACCAAGCAAGATAGGTAACTTTGTCTCTACTCTCTCCTATCTGTCTGATCCCTTCCCTCCCTGTCCCAGCTGGCTTCATTAACATTGGAATTTCCTGGGCTAGGGAGGGAAGTGCTCTGCAGGGTTTTGTTTTTGTTTTCTTCTTCCTTTTTTAACCCATTCTTCTAGCCTGAGAGAAGCACCAATTAAAAATCAGGGGGGAAAATCTTTCCCTGACTTCCCTAAACTGGCATAATAATACGGAGTCAGCTCCAGCCAAGCATAAGAGATCCACAGTCTTTGGCTTTCATCCCTACAGGGAACCAGGTGGCTATTGCAATGCAAAGGCAATTCTGATAGAGATCTGACTGCAATTTTTTTAACTGAGCAGTGGAAAGGCAAATTTTGGAGGTCTGATACTTCTCTACCTATTAAACAGAGCCCTCACTGATCCACAGCAGGGAACTGAGGGCTGAACTCCACCCATACCACCTAGCCACCTGCTAAAGGGGTCTGAGGATAGTGACGCCTACCAATCTTTAGAGATACAAGCATCAGATGTCTAAGGTACAGCTGCAGAGCCCACCCACCAGAGAGCTCAAGAGAATAGAGGCACTCCTACCTCACTGGCACATGGGGAAAGGATGTCAGCATTCTGCACTCCATGGGGTGTGAGCCCCTCCTGCGACTAGAATCTGGTGAATGCAACCATCACCACTGCTCCTCTAAGTTAATAGGTGACAGCCTACACCACACATTAGGCGACCTACTACCAGGACACCTAAGCTGATTCTATTCAAGAATAGTGAAAGGACTCATAGGCTCATATATCTGGTAACAGCTGAAACTATTCAAGAATAGTGAAAGGACTCATAGGCTCATATATCTGGTAATAGGACATAAGTGGTTCAAAGGCTACAACAATCAAGACAGCGCAATCTAGTAGCCCATCTGGGTGTATTGAAACAAAACAAAACAAGAAGTTAAGGCTCAGTGGGCAAATATAAAATAAATCATTACAATACCTTATAGATGGCTCAGAGACAGCAGTTGATATCAAATCACTTGAAGAAGCAGACCATGATTGCCTCTACCCCCAAATCAAAGAATTAAAATCTTTCCCAAATGAAGATACATTCCTGGAATTGCCAGATGTAGAAAATAAAAAACTAATATACAGAATGCTTCAAGACATCAGGGATTACCTCAGAAATGAAATAAGGCAATCTACAGAAAAAGCCAAGGAACGCACTGATAAAGCAGTTGAAGAAATCAAAAAGATATTCAAGAACATAGTGGAAAAATTAATAAGCTGCAACAATCCATACAGAGACAGCATTCAGAAATCCAAAACATTAACAATAAAATTACAGAATTAGACAATGCAATAGGGAGTCAGAGGAGCAGAATAGAGGAATTGGAATGCAGAGTAGGGGACTTAGAGAACAAGGGAATTGACACTAATATAAAAGTTGAAGAAAAATCACATAAAAGAATTCTAAAAAATGAAGAAAACTTAAGAATCATGTGAGACTCCATCAAGAAGAATAGCTTGCATGTGACTGGAGTTCCAGAACAGGGAGGGATAACAGAAAATACAGAGAGAATAGTTGAAGATCTGTTGGCAGAAAACTTCCCTGACATCATGAAAGATGAAAGGATATCTATCCAAGATGCTCATCGAACCCCATACAAGATAGATCCCAAAAGAAAATCACCAACACATATTATCATCAAACTTGCCAAAACCAAAGATAAAGAGAATATTTTAAAAGCATCCAGGGATAAAGGAAAAGTCACCTAGGAAGGAGAATCATTAAGAAAAAGCTCCAACTACTCGGCAGAAACCATGCGGGCAAGAAGGCAATGGGATGACATATATAGAGCACTGAAGGAGAAAACTGCCAGCCAAAAATCATATATCCAGCAAAACTTCTCTCTCAAATATCAAGGTGAAATAAAGACATTTACAGATAAACACAAGCTAGGAGAATTTGCAAAAACCAAACCGAAGCTACAAGAATTACTAAAGGAAATTGTTTGGTCAGAAAATCAATAATATCAGATACCAGCACAACACAAGGTCACAGAACAGAACACCCTGATATCAATTCAAATAGGGAAATCACAAAAACAAGTTAAGATTAATTTTAAAAGGAAAAAAAATGCTCAAAACAGAGAATCATTGAAGTCAATATGTAAAAGATCACAATAATCAAAAAGAGGGACTAAATACAGGAGGCATAGAACTGCCATATGGAGAGGAAAACAAGGCAATATAGGACAATACAAGTTAGGTTTTTACTTAGAAAAATAGGGGTAAATATTAAGGTAACCACAAAGAGATATAACAACTCCATAACTCAAAATAAAAACCAAGAAGAACATAACGACTCAGCAAAAAAAATTCAACTACTATGAAAATGAGGAACACACAATTTACAAAGAAAAACGTCTCAGCACAAAAAAGTAAGTGGAAAAATGAAACTGTCAACAACACACACAAAAAAACATCAAAATGACAGCACTAAGCATATGCTTATCTATAATTATGCTGAATGTAAATGGACTAAATGCACCAATAAAGAGACAGAGAGTCTCAGACTGGATAAAGAAACATGATCCGTCGATATGTTGCCTACAAGAGACACACCTTACACTTAGAGACACAAACAAACAAAAATTCAAAGGATGGAAAAAAATATATCGAGCAAAAAAGAGCAGGAGGAGCAACAGTAATTTCTGACTAAATAGACTTTAAACTTAAATCCACCACAAAGGATAAAGAAGGACACTACATAATGATTAAAGGGACAATAGACCAGGAAGATATAACCATATCAAATATTTATGCATCCAATGACAGGGCTGAAAGATACATAAAACAAACTTTAACAGAACTGAAAAGTGAGATAGACACCTCCACAATTATACTAGGAGACTCAACACACCACTTTCGGAGAAGGATAGGACTTCCAGTAAGAAGCTCAATAGAGACACGGAAGACCTAATTGTTACAATCAACCAACTTGACCTCATAGACTTATACAGAACAGTCCACCCAAAAGCTGCAAAGTATACTTTTTTTTTCTAGTGCACATGGATCATTCTCTTGAATAGACGACATATTAGGTCATAAAACAAACCTTTGCAGAATCCAAAACATCGAAATATTACAAAGCATCTTCTCAGACCACAAGGCCATAAAAGTGGAAATCAATAACAGAAAAATTAGGGAAAAGAAATCGAATACTTGGAAACTGAACAATACCCGCCTGAAAAAAGACTGGGTTATAGAAGACATTAAGGAGGAACAAAGAAATTCATAGACTGCAACGAGAATGAAAACACTTCCTATCAAAACCTCTGGGACACAGCAAAAGCACTGCTCAGAGGTCAATATATATCAATAAATGCACACATACATAAAGAAGAAAGAGCCAAAATCAGAGAACTGTCCCTACAACTTGAACAAATAGAAAGCCAGCAACAAAAGAATCCATCAGGCACCAGAACAAAACAAATAATAAAAATTAGAGCTGAACTAAATGAATTAGAGAACAGAAAAACAATTGAAAGAATTAACAAAGCCAAAAGCTGGTTCTTTGAAAAAATTAACAAAATTGATAAACCACTGGCCAGACTGACTAAAGAAATACAGGAAAGGAAACAATCCGAATAAGAAACGAGAAGGGCCACATCACAACAGACCCAACTGAAACTAAAAGAATCATATCAGATTATTATGAAAAATTGTACTCTAACAAATTTGCAAACCTAGGAGAAACAGATGAATTCCTAGAAAAACACCACCTACGTAAACTAACACAATCAGAAGTAGAACAACTAAATAGACCCATAACAAAAAAAAGATTGAAACAGTAATCAAAAAACTCCCAACAAAAAGAAGCCCTGGCCCGGACGGCTTCACTGCAGAGTTCTACCAAACTTTCAGAGAAGAGTTAACACCACTACTACTAAAGGTATTGCGAAGCATAGAAAATGAGGGAATACTACCTAACTCATTCTATGAAGCCACCATATCCCTGATACCAAAACCAAGTAAGGACACAACAAAAAAAGAAAATTACACACCTATATCCCTCATGAACATAGATGCAAAAATCCTCAACAAAATTCTAGCCAATAGAATTCAACAACATGTCAAAAAAATAATCCACCACGACCAAGTGGGATTTATACCAGGTATGCAAGGCTGGTTTAATATTAGAAAAACCATTAATGTAATCCACCATATAAATAAAACAAAAGACAAAAACCACATGATCTTATCAATTGATGCAGAAAAGGCATTTGACAAAGTCCAACACCCATTCATGAGAAAAATTCTCGGCAAAATAGGAATTGAAGGAAAATTCCTCAACATAATAAAGGGCATCTATACTTTTTTTATACAAAGCCAACAGCCAACATCATTCTAAATGGAGAGAGCCTGAAAGCATTTCCCTTGAGGACGAACCAGACAAGGATTCTCTTTATCACCGCTCTTATTCAACATTGTGCTAGAGGTCCTAGCCAGAGCAATTCGGCTAGACAAAGAAATAAAAGGCATCCGGATTGGCAAGGAGGAAGTAAAATTATCTCTGTTTGCAGATGACATGATCTTATACACAGAAAACCCTAAGGAATCCTCCAGAAAACTACTGAAACTAATAGAAGAGTTTGGCAGTCTCAGGTTATAAGATAAACATACAAAAATCACTTGGATTCCTTTACATCAACAAAAAGAACATAGAAGAGGGAATCACCAAATCAATACCATTCACAGTAGCCCCCAAGAAGATAAAATACTTAGGAATAATTCTTACCAAAGATGTAAAAGACCTATACAAAGAAAACTACAAAGTACTAGTGCAAGAAACTAAAAAGGACCTACTTAAGTGGAAAAACATACCTTGCTCATGGATAGGAAGACTTAACATAGGAAAAATGTCTATTCTACCAAAAGCCATCTATACACACAATGCACTTCCGATCCAAATTCCAATGAGATTATTTAATGTGATGGAGAAACAAATCACCAACTTTATATGGAAGGGAAAGAAGCCTCGGATAAGTAAAGCATTACTGAAAAACAAGAAGAAAGTGGGAGGCCTCACTCTACCTGATTTTAGGACATATTATACAGCCACAGTAGTCAAAACAGCCTGGTACTGGTACAGCAACAGGCACATAGACCAATGGAACAGAATTGAGAACCCAGATATAAATCCATCCACATATGAGCAGCTCATATTTGACAAAGGCCCAGTGTCAGTTAACTGGGGAAAAGATAGTCTTTTTGGTGCTGGCATTAGTGGATATCCATTTGCAAAAAAATGAAACAGGACCCATACCCCACACCATGCACAAAAACTAACTCCAAGTGGATCAAAGACCTAAACATAAAGACCAAAACGGTAAAGATCATGGAAGAAAAAATAGGGACAACGTTAGGAGCCCTAATACAGGGCATAAACAGAATACAAAACATTACCAAAAATGACGAAGAGAAACCAGATAACTGGGAGCTCCTAAAAATCAAACACCTATGCTCATCTAAAGACTTCACCAAAAGAATAAAAAGACCACCTACAGATTGGGAAAAAATTTTCAGCTATGACATCTCCTACAAGCACCTGATCTCTAAAATCTACATGATTCTGCTAAAACTCAAGCACAAAAAGACAAACAACCCAATTAAAAATTGCACAAAGGATATGAACAGGCACTTCACTAAAGAAGATATTCAGGCGGCTAACAGATACATGAGGAAATGCTCTCCATCACTAGCCATCAGAGAAATGCAAATTAAAACTACAATGAGATTCCATCTCACTCCAACAAGACTGGCATTAATCCAAAAAACACAAAATAATAAATGTTGGAGAGATTGTGGAGAGATTGGAACACTTATACACTACTGGTGGGAATGTAAAATGGTACATCCACTTTGGAAATCGATTTGGCATTTCCTTAAAAAGATAGAAATAGAACTACCATACGACCCAGCAATCCCACTCCTCGGAATATATCCCAGAGAAATAAGATCCCTTACAAGAACAGATATATGCATACCCATGCTTATTGCAGTACTGTTTACAACAGCAAAAAGATGGAAGCAACCAAGGTGCCCATCAACGGATGAATGGATAAATAAATTACAGTATATTCGCACAGTGGAATACTACCCATCAATAAAGAACAGTGACGAGCATGTGAAACATTTCATAACATGGAGGAAGCTGGAAGGCATTATGCTGAGTGAAATTAGTCGCAAAAGGACAAATATTTTATAAGACCACTATTATAAAATCTTGAGAAATAGTTCAATCTGAGAAGAACACATTCTTTTGTGGTTATGGCGGGGAGGAAGGGAGGGTGGGAGAGGGGTATTCACTAATTAGATAGTAGATAAGAACTACCTTAGGTGAAGGGAAGGACAACACTCAATACAGCGGAGGTCAGCACAACTGGTCTAAACCAAAAGCAAGGAAGTTTCCTGAATAAACTGAATGCTTCGAAGGTCAGAGAAGCAGGGGCAGGGGTTTGGGGACCATGGTTTCAGGGGACATCTAAGTCAACTGGCAAAATAAAATCTATTAAAAAACATTCTGCATCCCACTTTGTGGTGTCTGGGGTCTTAAACGCTAGCAAGCGGCCATCTAAGATGCTTCAATGAGTCTGAACCTGCCGGGATCAAAGGAGAATGAAGAACACCAAGGACACAAGGTGATTACGAGCCCAAGAGACAGAAAGGGCTACATGAACTAGAGGCTACATCATCCCGAGACCAGAAGAACTAGATAGTGCCTGGCCACAACCAGTGACTGCCCTGACAGGGAACACAACAGAGAACCCCTGAGGGAGCAGGAGAACAGTGGGATGCCGACCCCAAATTCTGATAAAAAGACCAGACTTAACGGTCTGACTGAGACTAGAAGGGCCCCAGTGGTCATAGGCCCCAAACCTTCTGTAGGCCCGGGACAGGAGCCATTCTCGAAGCCAACTCGTCAGACATGGATTGGACTGGACAATGGGCTGGAGAGGGATGCTGGTGAGGAGTGAGCTACTTGCATCAGGTGGACACTTGAGACTATGTTGGCATCTCCTGTCTGGAGGAGAGATGGGATGGTAGAGGGGGTTAGAAGCTGGCAGAATGGTCATGAAAAGAAAGACTGGAAGGAGGGAGTGGGCTTATGTAAGTTTATAAGTGAGAGAGTGACTTGATTTGTAAACTTTCACTTAAAGTACAATAAAAATTATTAAAAAAAAAAGTTGTGCGGTTCCTTATAACATTAAACATAGAATTACCATAAGACCAAACTCATCGCTGTCGAGTTGATTCCAACTCATAACGACCCTCTAGAATAGAATAGAATTCCCCATAGGGTTTTCTAGGCTGCCAGAAGCAAACTGCCACATCTTTCTCCCATGGAGCAGCTGGTGGGTTTGAACCACTGATCTTTTGGTTAGCAGCCAAACACTTTAACCACTGTACCATGTACCACCATACTTTAACTACTGCATCACCAGAGCTCCTTAGAATTACCATAAACCAAAAAAAAAAAAAACCCAAACCCACTGCCATCGAGTCAATTCCAACTAATAGCGACCCTATAGGACAGAGTAGAACTGCCCCATAGAGTTTCCAAGGAGCACCTGGCAGATTTGAACTGCCGACCTCTTGGTTAACAGCCGTAGTACTTAACCACTGCCATATTACCCAGTAATCCCACTCATAGGTATGTACCCCAAAAAAAGTCCTGAAAGCAGGGACTCAAACAGGTAAGTGCATACAATGTTCATAGCAGCATTATTCACAATAACTGAAAGGTTGAAACAACCCAAGAGTCCATCAACAGAGGAATAAATAAACGAAATGTGATATATACATATAATGGAATGTTAGCCAGCCATAAAGAAAATGAAGTTCTGATCCATGCTATGACATGGAAGAACTTTGAAAACATCATGCTGGGTGAAATAAGTCAGACACAAAAGGACGAATATTGTATGAACCTATTTGTATGAAATATCTAGAAAAGGCAAATGCATAGAGACCAAAGCTTATTAGTGGTTACCAGGGGTTGGTGGGTGAGGTAAATGGAGAAATATTGCTTCAAGGGTCCTAAGTTTCTGTTAAGGGTAATGAAAAACTTAAAAACGGTGTTTGCACGACATGGTGAATATAATTAATGTCACTGAGTCATAAGCGTAAAAATGGTTGAAAAGGCAAATGTTTTGTTACATATTTCCACAATAAAATTTTTTTTAATTCTCTACAGAAAAATTATTCTTTCATAAAATATTATCTCTTGTATACAATACGCCTGGAGTGTAGACAAAATTCCACCGTCCGTCTGTCAGTTTATCGTGCTGTGGTGGCTTGTGTGTTGCTATTATGCTGGAAATTATGCCACCACTCTTTCCAGGATTAGCAGGGTCACACATGGTGGACAGGTTTCAGTAGAGTGTCCATCCAAAGACAGACTAGGAAAAACCTGGTGAGCTACTTTCAAAAATTAGGCAATGAAAACCTTATGGATTATAAGAGAATACTCTCTGCGGCAGTGCTAGAAGAGGAGTCCACCAGGTTGGAAGGCACTACACAATAGCCACAACAGTGGACTCAGACAAACCAATGACCCTGAAGATGGCACAGGACAAAGCAACGCTTTGTCCTATTATACATAAGGTCTCCATGAGTCAGGGCTGACGGCAACTGACAACAACAACAGACAAAATTACACAGTTGAAGTTGAGGTTAATTTTTATATTCATCACTTCCCCTTCAGACAATTCAATAAACCACCAATACAAAATACCTGTGATCTTGTATTAGATATAATCAAAGACAGAGAAATACTTTCCAGCTTTTCATAAAACAACCATATCACAGTTATTTTTTAAATCTGATCTGATACTAGTCAGCAATTTTCCTGTTTCCACTTTTGCTGGTCACCAGGTTATGTCTAACTTCAAATAATCAAAGATTGGTCTTACAAAAGCACCCCCAAGAATGAAAAATAATGACTTCGAGTATTCCTTTTATAATTTATTTTGGCGTAATTAATATGAGTCAGAATCGACTCAAGAGCAACAGGTTTGTTTTACTTTTATATACATATCATTTATTTTTGCATAATTAATAATAATTTTATTAGACTAGTTTACTGGACAAGGTTACATAGAATAGGAACAAATTATTGAATGAATAAATGAATGATGAGAAGACATGAGCAAATAAATGAATAACAGAAGTAACCTTCTGGCATACTCACCCATCTAAAAGTGTTTTCAGGAACGAAGAAAGAACATTAGCGCCACCTGGAGGCAGGAGTCTACTTGAACTGTAAGGTCGACAGCTACAGTGGGAGAACGGCAGCACTGAAAGCGGCGTCAGAGATGCTCCAGTCCTGTGCTGTCCTAAATGATATGTGACTATTGAGCACTTGAAATGTGACTAATCCAAACTGAGATGTTCTGTGAGTGCAAAATACACACCAGATTTCATATGGAAAAGAGAATTAAAATAGTAATTTTTACACGGATGACATGTTAAAGTAATATTTTTTGCTATATGGGGTTAAATAAAATATGTTATTACAATTAATTTCACTTATTTCTTTTTACCTTTTCAATGTGGCTAGCAGGAAATTTTAAATTACACATGTAGCCCACATTATATTTCTGTTGGAGAGTGCGGATCTCACCCCCACTGCTCAGAAGGAGCCAGCAGCATGGGCCAGCAGCCTGGGAACTTGTTAGAAATGCACAATCTCAGGACCCATTCCCAACCTACTGAGTCAGAGTCCTCACATTATCTAAACCCCCAGGTGACTAATATGTATATTAAGCTCGTGACTACCTGATGTAATCCAACCCCCTTGTTTTATAATTGGTTAAACTGAGACCCAGAGCAGTTACGTGGCTTGTCCATGGTTATCCATTTGGTTACCCTAAGGCCTCATTTCCCAGTAGTCCCGGAATCACTAAATACCCCACCCCACACTGCACCACCCTCAGACCCTTCCATGTCTTAGAATGAAAATAAAACGGACCGCTGCCTCACCAGCAAAAAATAAAACATATTACTTCTAACTACGTAAGAGAATGTGGTGTCCTCTGGGAGATTTATGACACAATTCTGGGGTATTCTTCAGCATAAGTCCAAGTAAATCACTATTCTTAATGTAGAAAATCTGTGCTTTCTAAACTATTATTACAAATAACATACTTTGAAAGTGAAAAAAGAGAGTTTAACATGAATAATGTGCACTCCAATCACTGAATCAGAAAAAAAAAAAAAGGCAATTTAAAGGAGACTAATTCCTTTAGGACAAGTGAAAAGATGAAAAAGGAATTGTGGTTTTGTAACCCAGCTCCTTGGCACGTACAGGCTTTGAATAAATATTTGTTAAATGAGCAGATTAGTTTCTGTTGATTAGGTTCTATACCTCAGGAAATGTCCCTTTCTTTATATTGTGTGGTGACAATGTAAAGAAATTCAGGAAAACACTTAAGAAGGAACAATAGCTAAAATTAGTCATGCTTTTATGCCAAAAATCTCTTTGTAACTAAGCACATTGTAGAGAAAACTCAAATAGATACTAGCCTTGGTCGTGAAAATATAATTTGTGGCATAGAAGGGGTGGGGGGGGGCCAGGTAAAATAAGATATTATTGGTAAGTGACTCCAAGGAGCAAAAGTTGTTAAAAAATATTTTCACTTATCTCTGTAAAGATTCTTACTAAGGCAAATTAATCAAGCCTCATCAATTTCCAGTGTACTGTGCATATCAGCCAAATGTTTACCCTCAAAAAAGATCACTTTTGTGTGTGTCAGCTGGAAAATGCAGATTTAACCAAGGAAATGAATTTCTGAGTTATATGAATGGAATATACTAAGTAGAATAGGAAGCACATTAATGAAAACGATTTTTTAAAATGATGTAAGTCATATGGGAAGGAAAGTTTAACTCCCACTCTCTTCCTTTTAATTGTCCCATTTCCTCATGTTTTTTCTATTACTCATGTCATGTTTTGTTATTAACCTAAATAAAATAATGGGGCAACAATCCTGCTTGTTATATATAATAATGAACAGATGACTGTCACATATAATTGTTAGAATAATATTAATAATAATAGGTCCATACTACTCATCTATATATCATTAATTTGGCAGTAAAAAAATTTTTTTTTTATGTACTAGGACCATAGCCTGCACTATGGATTACACTTCAGCATAAAGAAAACAAAAATCCTCACAACAGTACCAATAAGCCACATCATGATAAATGTAGAAAAGTTTGAAGTTATCAAGAATTTCATTTTACTTGGTCCACAATCCACCCATGGAAGCATCAGTTAAGAAATCAAATGATGCATTGCATTGGGCAAATCTGCTGCAAAAGGCTTCTTTAAAGTATTAAAAAGCAAAGATGTCACCCTGACCCACACCATGGTGTTTTCAATTGCCTCATCTGTATGGGAAAGCTGGACAGTGAATAAGGAAGACCAAAGAAGAATTGACGCCTTTAAATTCTGGCGTTGGTAAAGAATATTGAATATACCATGGACTGCCAAAAGAATGAACAAATCTGTCCTGGAAGAGGTATAGCCAGAATGCTCCTTTGAAGCAAGGATGGCGAGACTTTGTCTCACATACTTCAGAGGTGTTATCAGAAGAGATCACTCCCAGGAGAAGGACATCATGCTTGGTAAAGTAGAGGATCGGCAAAAAAGAGGAAGACCCTCAAGGAAATGGACTGACACAGTGGCTGCAATGTGTCAGCTCAAGCCTAGCAACAATTGTGAGGATGGCCCAGGACCAGGCAGTGTTTCCTTCTGTTTTGCATAGGGTCACTATGAGTCGAAACTGACTTGACGACACCTAACAACAACATGTACTGCCTTGTAACATTTCTTGTATTGATATCCCGAATAGATATTGAATGATTTACTCATTTGTTCAAGGATATTAATTGAGCACCTACATGCCAGGCACTGATAGAGGGAGTAGAAGTATGTCAGGGAATAAAACAGTTCCTGCCCTCCTGGGGTTTTTATTCTAGTAGAAAGGGACAAACAATATGCACATAAATAATGAAACACATGGTATGTCCGATTGTAATAAGTAATATGTTGTTAGGTGCTGTGGAGTTGGTTTTGACTCAGAGATCCCATGTGACAGAGCAGAATTCTCTTATAGGAGGAGAACACCAGGTCTTTTCTCCCTCAGAGCAGCTGAGTGGGCTTGAGCTGCCAACCCCTCAGTTAGCAGCCGAGTGCTTAACCATTGTGCAACCAGGGGTCTTTGTAATAAGTGATAGGAAACAATAAAAGGGGTAATGCAAAGGAGGATGCTATTTTATATTAAAGAAAAAAAAAAACAGTTGCTATCAGTCAATTCCATCTCACGATGACCCCATGTATGTGAGAGCAGACCTGTGCTCCATAGAGTTTTCAGTGGCTCATCCTTCAGAAGTAGATTGACAAGCCTTTCTTCCAAGGTGCCTAAGAGTAGACTGGAACCCCCAACTTTTCGGTTAGCAGCCAAGTCCACTAACCACTTGCACCACCCAGGCACTCCAATGATACCTGAAGTTGATGCAAAATTTTAATTTTGAAGTTATTGTCCCTCAATACTTTGAAAACGTTCTCTACTGTCTTTCCAAATCCAACGTTGCTCCTTAAGTCTGCTGATAATATTATTCTACTTTTTTCTTTTGTGGAAGGATTTAGAAATTTCTCTGTATCTCTACTGAGAATTTTCACTGTGCTTGTCTAAGTTTAGGGGTTGTTTCTTTTTCTTATTTGTCCCTTTTGGCAGTTTTTTGGCCATCCTCAGTCTTTTTCTTTCATTGTGGGAAATTCTGTCATGATTATTTCATTTTTTCAAGATAACCTTATGCCTACTTATTTCTCTTTTTGTACTGTCCTTACTGTACAGATGGAAACCCTGGTGGCATAGTATTTAAGAGCTATGGCTGCTAACCAAAAGGTCGGCAGTTCTAATCCACCAGGTGCTCTTTGGAAGTTCCGTGGGGCAGTTCTACTCTATCCTATATGGTCACCATGAGTCGAAATTGACTCAACAGCAACGGGTTTGGTTCTTTAATTGTACAGATGCTGATACCTCTATTTCTGCCACACATATCTTTTCTCTTCCACTTTCTGTATCACTTTCTGATACATTCTGGAGAGTTACTTGACCTGCTCTCCTAGGTCATTAGCTCATTCTTCAGCTGTATTATTTGCTATTCGATCCCTCTGAATTGTTTAAGGAAATTAGTATGTTTTTGTATTTTTAATTTCAGTTGCTTCCTAACTTATTTTTTTTAATATTGCCAATATTCCCCCATATTTCTTCATGTGTATTTAATATGATTTGTAAATTCTTATTTTATCTATTCTATGAATGCCATTGCTTCTGCATAGTGACCCATCTAATGTAATACGTAATGTAATCACTTGATCAGTTGAGGCCATACCAGTGTAGGGTGGGACCTAAACCTAATCACTTCTGAGCTATTTAAAGAGCAGCAGAGATACAGAGACATATGAATACATGGGGGAAGACAGACACCATGTAAATACAGTCCATAAGTCAAGGAACCAAGGAATCCCCAGGACTGCCTACAAGGAAGGAATCAACATGGCTAAGACCCCAATTTGGATTTTTAGCTTCCAGAACTGTGAGAAAATAAATTTCTGTTCTTTAAAGCCACACTGGGTCAAAAGGCAGTCATTCTAATAGAACAAGAGGCTACTGCATGGTTTAAAATCAGGAAAAGATGTAAGGCAGTATTGTATCCTTTCACCCTACTTCTTCAATCTATATACTGAACAATAATCTGAGAAGCTTGGCTGTTTGGAGGAGAACATGGTGTCAGGATTGGGGGTAGACTCATTAACAACCTGCGATATGCAGATAACACAACCTTGTCCACAAAAGTGAAGATGACTTCAAGCACTTACTGATGAGGGTAAAAGTCTACAGCCTTCAATAGGGAATACATCTGAACATAAAGAAAACAAAAATCCTTACAACTGGCCAATAAACAATATCATGATAAATGGAGAAGAAAGTGAAGTTGTCAAGGATTTCATTCTTCTTGGATCAACAATCAGTGCCCATGGAAGCAGTAGTCAAGAAATCAAACGATCTTAAAATCTTGCAAATGGCTATTCAATGCATGACAATTGCTCTCTATTTATCTGGATAACAGAGGAAAAAGGAGAGTCAGGAATAGGAGGAGGATATGGAATGTGTGGCTAATTGCTTCCATGAACAACTGCTTCCTTTGCCAGGAGACCAAAATAACTGAATGGTGTCCAACTACCGTTACTGAACATTTTGATCAAAGATTCCATAGAAGAATCCTGATCAAAATGGGAGAAGTGTAGAACAGAATTTGAAATTCTCATGGAATCCAGACTTTCTGGAGCAAAGGGGGCTGGATCAACCCATGAAACTATTGCTCTGAGATCATCTTTACAACGTAAATAAAAAATACCCCCCTGAAGTCTTAAAATCAAACAATAGCTTAATGATTAAAAAATGTCTTCCTTGAGCATTATGCTCTTTTAAGAACTATCTATATGGGATCAAAGTGACAATAACAACTTAAAAGATTAGACAGGAACCTTAGGGGGCAGTGGGTTTATATTAATGGGGGAGGAACAAGTCATAAAAGGAGGATGAGAACAGTTGCAAAACTCGAAGAAACAATTGAATTTGGCATATCTTTTGCTCTGTATATTCTCAACAAAAACCACAAAATTTAAAAAAGAAAGAGAAACCAAAAAAAGTATTCATTGCATTAGGCAAATCTGAGGCAAAAACGAAAAATGTCACTTTGATGACTAAGGTGCACCTGACCCAAACCATGACCTTTTCAATCACCTCACACACTCAAAAGCTGCACAACGAAAAAGAAAGACTGAACAAAGAAGAATTGATGCTTTCAAACTGAGGTGTTGATAAAGAGTATTGACTCTACCATGGGCTGTCAGAAGAACAAACAATCCGTCAAAAAAGAAGTACAGCCAGAATGTACCTTAGAGAGAGGATGGCGAGACTTTGTCTTGCTTACTTTAGACACGTCATCAGGAGGGACCAATAGCTAGAAAAAGACATCATGTTTGGTAAGGTAGAGGGTCAACGAAAAAGAGGGAGACCCTCAATGAGATGGATTGACACAGTGGCTGCAACAATGGCCTCAAACATAGCAATGATCGTGAGGATGGCACAGGACTGGGCAATGTTATGTTCTCTTGTGCATAGGGTTGCTATGCATCGGAGCCAACTCAATGGCAGCTAACAATAATGACAAAGCCACCCATTTGTGTCACAGCAGCACTAGGAAACTTAAAACACAGACCATCTGCTTGTACCTGTTAGCCATTCTCACCCATAACCATTCTCCAGCCTACCTTCCTTTTACCCTACAGTCTGTTGTGCACTCTGAGCTGGTGCTGTGATTTCAGACCCTATAGTTTTCTTTACTTCTTCCCTCACCACACGCATGGACTGGTTTGTATTCCATTTCTGTTCTTTGTACTAGTTGCCCTTCAATTTTTAGCATTCACTTGAGAGTTTAAGTTAAATGTGTTAGTTATTATAGTTCTCCCAAACACAAAAACTTTAAAATAATTTATCACCATTGAACTATTATCTATTATTTTATTCCAATTTTATTTCTATACCTTACAAGCTGGACATTATTATTATTTATAAAGTCAGTGCTTACTTAGAAATCTAAGTATACATTCACATATGCCAATTACATTGTTTACAATTTCTCACTGCATCTTAGTCTTTCTGTATTCAATTTCTTTCTTCCTGAAGGACGTGCTCAAGTTTTGTTTTGTTTTGTTTTTTCAGTAAGACTGTATGAGTAATTGTATGTCTTATCTATTTTTTCACAATTCTATTATTGCTCTTGAATGATGGTTTCTTTTCTATGGATTCTAAGCCGACCATTACTTTTTTCAATATTTTCATAGTATCATTCCTTTAATTTCTGGCTTCTATTATTGCCGTTGTTGGTCTAATTATTACTTCTCTAGGTAATCTGTCTTTCCTCTCTGGCTGCATTTAAGATTTTTTTGTGTGTATTTTGTCTCTGATCTTTATTTTCACTACCATGTTTACCTGTCTATTTTTATTTATTCCAATCAAGTCTCATTATGTTTCTTAAATCCAAACATTCATGTTTTTCGTTGACTTGGGGAAATTCTCAGACACTATCTTTTCAAACTTTATCTCCTCTGCATTTTCTTAAATGAATGGTTACTAGGGACAGAAAGGACGAGGGAAGGGGGAGTCATTGTTCAGGAAGCATTGAGTATCTGTTTATGGTGAGGGAAAATTTGGCAACAGATATTGGTGATGGTTGCACAAAATGATGAATGTAATTGGTGTCACAAAATTGTACAAGTAAAAAGCATTGAATTGGCAAATATCATGTTACATATATTTTTACAATAAAAAATTATTTTTTACTGTAAAAATTTGTATATATATATATATAACTGACAATTTAGGGCCTGGCAATTAGAAAATATTATAATAATAATATAGCTATTATTATTACCAACTCCATAGAAACCCCGGTGGCATAGTGGTTAGGAGCTCCAGCTGCTAACCAAAAAGTCAGCAGTTTGAATCCACCAGGTGCTCCTTGGAAACTCTATGGGCCAGTTCTACTCTGTCCTATAGGGTCTCTAAGAGCGGAATCAACTAGACAGCAACTGGTTTTGTATCACCAACTCCACTGAAGCTGCTATATATTATCTCCATTATATGTGTTAGTGTAACATCGTGGCATCAGACCTCATCTAACTTCAGGAGAGGGAAGGATAATTCCTATGAGGTGGAGTCAGACATACGTCCACTTTCCAACGTTTTTACCAATTCTGACACCAGCCATCCTCCCCCCAGGGACTCTCTACTTCTCTACTGGGTTCTATAACTCATTACAAGGGTCACACAAAACTCGCAGATCATACCCACAGTTACGGGGTTTATTGGGGAAGTACAACTCGGGATCAGAATCAACTTGGAAATAACTGGATACAACTCGGAAGACAGAATAGAGTTCTTCAAACCGGACAGCTTCCCACCAAGACAGCTCTCAGCTCCTTCTCAGATGTGCCCATGGGCAGGCCCTTCACTGGGGCCTACTGCCAACGGGCTGTGCCAAAACTCAGCAGCTTCTCACCACTTCTCACGTTCGATGCATCTTGCCATCTTCAATGTTCCAACTCCTTCTGGTTCTCTCTCTCTCATGACTCTCTCTCCAAACCTTTGTCAGGTTGGCTGCGTTTAAAAGCAAGTCACTCAATCCCATTGGGTAGTTTTGTGTGTGCCATTTGCATAGTAGACTGACCCGACCCCACAAGAGTTTAAGTACTTTATTTGCACAGTAAACTGTCTTATCCCTGTAAGGATTTCACAACTTATTTGCATAGTAAACTGTCCAATTCCTTTGCAAGTTTGTGGGCTGAAAAAACTACCAACCCAGGGCCAGAAAGATCATATATTAAGAGAAACCCATTGCACTGCATTTAGCTATTATGCTCTCCAACTAAGTGTAAGTTTCTTTCTATAGAAACTTTACTTAGTTCAGCAATTATAGAATTTGATCACTTTTTCTGAAGTTCTGTGAAGAGCTTCCACATCTAAATCTCTACCCTGACCTCTCCTCCTAAGATTCCTCCAATGTTTCGGTTCAAATATTCCTGAACTCCTATGTGCAAGACATTTTGCTACTTACTTCAGGGCACATAAAGATGATTCCTTGCCTATAAGAAGCATACAAGGCGGGGCCAAGATGGCGGACTAGGTAGACGCTACCTCAGATCCCTCTTGCAACAAAGACTCGGAAAAACAAGTGAATCGATCACATACATAACAATCTATGAACCCCGAACAACAAACACAGATTTAGAGACGGAGAACGAACAAATACGGGGAAGCAGCGATTGTTTTCAGAGCCTGGAGCCAGTGTACCAGTCAGGTAAGCTTTGGCGCCCGATTTAAGGCAGAGCCCAGGGGAGCAGATGGCGCAAACAAGGGGCCCAGCCCTAACAAGGGGCCCAGCCCTACCCCCCAAACTCACCCCGGGAGGGGGCCCAGCCAGTTCGTGCGGGCGGCGTGGTAACGCAGCCGGTGGGAGAAGTCCCCGGGAGGCAGTGACTGGTCTTGGAGTGGGGAGAGCAGCGTCCCAGCCGGGGAACCATCCTGCCGGGATTTTGACTGGGCGCAGGCACGGCACAAGCAGGGAGAGCTGCTCCACTCACCTGAACTAACCCCAGGAGGGGGCCCAGCCGGTTCGTGGGGACAGCATGGTGATGCGGCTGGCGGGACAAGAAGCCCCCGGGAGGCAGCGACTGATTTTGGAGTCGAGAGTGCACCGTGCCAGCAGGGGAACCTTGACATTGGGCGTGGGGCTGGCAGCGGAGGATCTGACCGTGACTTCAGCGGGCCAGACCCCCCGGGGGCAATCTCCACACAGCCAGCACACATAGGCGACACGCCCTGCAGGAATCTCAGATATAATAGTCATTCCAAGCGAGACAAGCAACTCTGGCTATATTCTGAGATGCTACTCTCCTATCTCTCTGATCCCTCCCCCACCCTCCCCAGGCGGCTTCATTAACATCTGAATTGCCTGAGCCAGAGGGAGAACGGCTCCTCTGGCTCTGCGGCGGCTTTGCTTCCCCCCCCCCTTTTATTTTTTCTTTCGGTCTTTTCCTAATCCACTCTTTTGGCCTGAGAGAAGGAACAACAACAACAATTAAAAAAAAAAAAAAAAAAAAACCCAGGGACCAAAAATCCATCCCTAATTGGACTAAAAACACAGAACCAGCTACAGCCAAGCATATACGATCCAAACCTCAGACTTTCATCCTTACAGGGAACAAGGTGGCAGTTATAATCCAAAGGCAATTCTGATAGGGATCTGACTGCATTTTTTTTTAGCAGATTTTCTGGAAAAACTAGTTTCCCAGTGATGGCTCGGAGACAGCAGTCCATATCAAACCACATAAAGAAGCAGACCATTACAGCTTCTCCAGCCCCCCAAACAAAAGAATCAAAATCTTTCCCAAATGAAGATACAGTCCTGGAATTATGAGATACAGAATATAAAAAACTAATTTACAGAACGCTTCAAGACATCAGAAACGAAATAAGGCAAACTGCAGAAAAAGCCAAGGAACACACTGATAAAACTGTTGAAGAACTCAAAAAGATTCTTCAAGAACATAGTGGAAAAATTAATAAGTTGCAAGAATCCATAGAGAGACAGCATGTAGAAATCCAAAAGATTAACAATAAAATTACAGAATTAGACAATGCAATAGGAAGTCAGAGGAGCAGACTCGAGCAATTAGAATGCAGACTGGGACATCTGGAGCACCAGGGAATCAACATCAACATAGCTGGAAAAAAATCAGATAAAAGAATTAAAAAAAATGAAGAAACCCTAAGAATCATGTGGGACTCTATCAAGAAGGATAACTTGCGGGTGATTGGAGTCCCAGAACAGGGAGAGGGGACAGAAAACACAGAGAAAATAGTTGAAGAACTCCTGACAGAAAACTTCCCTGACATCATGAAAGACGAAAGGATATCTATCCAAGATGCTCATCGAACCCCGTTTAAGACTGATCCAAAAAGAAAAACACCAAGACATATTATCATCAAACTCGCCAAAACCAAAGATAAACAGAAAATTTTAAAAGCAGCCAGGGAGAAAAGAAAGGTTTCCTTCAAGGGAGAATCAATAAGAATAAGTTCAGACTACTCAGCAGAAACCATGCAGGCAAGAAGGGAATGGGACGACATATACAGAACACTGAAGGAGAAAAACTGCCAGCCAAGGATCATATATCCAGCAAAACTCTCTCTGAAATATGAAGGCGAAATTAAGATATCTACAGATAAACACAAGTTTAGAGAATTTCCAAAAACGAAACCAAAGCTACAAGAAATACTAAAGGATATTGTTTGGTCAGAAAACCAATAATATCAGATACCAGCACAACACAAGGTCACAAAACAGAACGACCTGATATCAACTCAAATAGGGAAATCACAAAAACAAATAAATTAAGATTAATTAAAAAAAAAATACACATAACAGGGAATCATGGAAGTCAATAGGTAAAAGATCACAATAATCAAAAAGAGGGACTAAATACAGGAGACATTGAACTGCCATATGGAGAGTGATACAAGGCAATATAGAACAATACAAGTTAGGTATTTACTTAGAAAAATAGGGGTAAATAATAAGGTAACCACAAAAAGGTATAACAACTCCATAACTCAAGATAAAAGCCAAGAAAAACGTAACGACTCAACAAACATAAAGTTAAACACTATGAAAATGAGGATTTCACAATTTACTAAGAAAAACGTCTCAGCACAAAAAAGTATGTGGAAAAATGAAATTGTCAACAACACACATAAAAAGGCATCAAAATGACAGCACTAAAAACTTATTTATCTATAATTACGCTGAATGTAAATGGACTAAATGCACCAATAAAGAGACAGAGAGTCACAGACTGGATAAAGAAACACGATCCATCTATATGCTGCCTACAAGAGACACACCTTAGACTTAGAGACACAAACAAACTAAAACTCAAAGGATGGAAAAAAGTATATCAAGCAAACAATAAGCAAAAAAGAAGAGGAGTAGCAATATTAATTTCTGACAAAATAGACTTTAGACTTAAATCCACCACAAAGGATAAAGAAGGATACTATATAATGATAAAAGGGGCAATTGATCAGGAAAACATAACCATATTAAATATTTATGCACCCAATGACAGGGCTGCAAGATACATAAATCAAATTTTAATAGAATTGAAAAGTGAGATAGACACCTCCACAATTATAGTAGGAGACTTCAACACACCACTTTCGGAGAAGGACAGGACATCCAGTAAGAAGCTCAATAGAGACACGGAAGACCTACTTACAACAATCAACCAACTTGACCTCATTGACTTATACAGAACTCTCCACCCAACTGCTGCAAAGTATACTTTTTTTTCTAGTGCACATGGAACATTCTCTAGAATAGACCACATATATTAGGTCATAAAACAAACCTTTGCAGAATCCAAAACATCGAAATATTACAAAGCATCTTCTCAGACCACAAGGCAATGAAGCTAGAAATCAATAACAGAAAAACTAGAGAAAAGAAATCAAATACTTGGAAAATGAACAATACCCTCCTGAAAAAAGACTGGGTTATAGAAGACATCAAGGAGGGAATAAGGAAATTCATAGAATGCAACGAGAATGAAAACACTTCCTATCAAAACCTCTGGGACACAGCAAAAGCGCTGCTCAGAGGCCAATTTATATCGATAAATGCACACATACAAAAAGAAGAAAGAGCCAAAAGCAGAGAACTGTCCCTACAACTTGAACAAATAGAAAGTGAGCAACAAAAGAATCCATCAGGCACCAGAAGAAAACAAATAATAAAAATTAGAGCTGAACTAAATGAATTAGAGAACAGAAAAACAATTGAAAGAATTAACAAAGCCAAAAGCTGGTTCTTTGAAAAAATTAACAAAATTGATAAACCATTGGCTAGACTGACTAAAGAAAAACAGGAAAGGAAACAAATAACCCGAATAAGAAACGAGAAGGGCCACATCACAACAGAGCCAACTGAAATTAAAAGAGTCATAACAGATTATTACGAAAAATTGTACTCTAACAAACTTGAAAACCTAGAAGAAATGGATGAATTCCTGGAAAAACACTACCTACCTAAACTAACACATTCAGAAGTAGAACAACTAAATAGACCCATAACAAAAAAAGAGATTGAAACGGTAATCAAAAAACTCCCCACAAAAAAAAGCCCTGGCCCGGACGGCTTCACTGCAGAGTTCCACCAAACTTTCAGAGAAGAGTTAACACCACTACTACTGAAGGTATTTCAAAGCATAGAAAATGACGGAATACTACCCAACTCATTCTATGAAGCCACCATCTCCCTGATACCAAAACCAGGTAAAGACATTACAAAAAAAGAAAATTATAGACCTATATCCCTCATGAACATTGATGCAAAAATCCTCAACAAAATTCTAGCCAATAGAATCCAACAACACATCAAAAAAATAATTCACCATGATCAAGTGGGATTTATACCAGGTATGCAAGGCTGGTTTAATATTAGAAAAACCATTAATGTAATCCACCATATAAATAAAACAAAAGACAAAAACCACATGATTTTATCAATTGATGCAGAAAAGGCATTTGACAAAGTCCAACACCGATTTATGATAAAAACTCTTACCAAAATAGGAATTGAAGGAAAATTCCTCAACATAATAAAGAGCATCTATGCAAAGCCAACAGCCAATATCACTCTAAATGGAGAGAACCTGAAAGCATTTCCCTTGAGAACGGGAACCAGACAAGGATGCCCTTTATCACCGCTCTTATTCAACATCGTACTTGAAGTCCTAGCCAGGGCGATTAGGCTAGACAAAGAAATAAAAGGTATCCAGATTGGCAAGGAGGAAGTAAAGTTATCACTATTTGCAGATGACATGATCTTATACACAGAAAACCCTAAGGAATCCTCCAGAAAACTACTGAAACTAATAGAAGAGTTTGGCAGAGTCTCAGGTTATAAAATAAACATACAAAAATCACTTGGATTCCTCTACATCAACAAAAAGAACACTGAAGAGGAAATAACCAAATCAATACCATTCACAGTAGCCCCCAAGAAGATAAAATACTTAGGAATAAATCTTACCAAGGATGTAAAAGATCTATACAAAGAAAACTACAAAGCTCTACTACAAGAAATTCAAAAGGACCTACTTAAGTGGAAAAACATACCTTGCTCATGGATAGGAAGACTTAACATAGTAAAAATGTCTATTCTACCAAAAGCAATCTATACATATAACGCACTTCCGATCCAAATTCCAATGTCATATTTTAAGGGGATAGAGAAACAAATCACCAATTTCATATGGAAGGGAAAGAAGCCCCGGATAAGCAAAGCATTACTGAAAAAGAAGAAGAAAGTGGGAGGCCTCACTCTACCTGATTTCAGAACCTATTATACAGCCACAGTAGTCAAAACAGCCTGGTGGTGGTACAACAACAGGCACATAGACCAATGGAACAGAATTGAGACCCCAGATATAAATCCATCCATGTATGAGCAGCTGATATTTGACAAAGGACCAGTGTCAGTTAATTGGGGAAAAGATAGTCTTTTTAACAAATGGTGCTGGCATAACTGGATATCCATTTGCAAAAAAATGAAACAGGACCCATACCTCACACCATGCACAAAAACTAACTCCAAGTGGATCAAAGACCTAAACATAAAGACTAAAACGATAAAGATCATGGAAGAAAAAATAGGGACAACCCTAGGAGCCCTAATACAAGGCATAAACAGAATACAAAACATTACCAAAAATGATGAAGAGAAACCAGATAACTGGGAGCTCCTAAAAATCAAACACCTATGCTCATCTAAAGACTTCACCAAAAGAGTAAAAAGACCACCTACAGACTGGGAAAGAATATTCAGCTATGACATCTCCGACCAGCGCCTGATCTCTAAAATCTACATGATTCTGTCAAAACTCAACCACAAAAAGACAAACAACCCAATCAAGAAGTGGGCAAAGGATATGAACACACACTTCACTAAAGAAGATATTTAGGCAGCCAACAGATACATGAGAAAATGCTCTCAATCATTAGCCATTAGAGAAATGCAAATTAAAACTACGATGAGATTCCATCTCACATCAACAAGGCTGGCATTAATCCAAAAAACACAAAATAATAAATGTTGGAGAGGCTGCGGAGAGATTGGAACTCTTATACACTGCTGGTGGGAATGTAAAATGGTACAACCACTTTGGAAATCTATCTGGCGTTATCTTAAACAGTTAGAAATAGAACTACCATACAACCCAAAAATCCCACTCCTCGGAATATACCCTAGAGAAACAAGAGCCTTCACACAAACAGATATATGCACACCGATGTTTATTGCAGCTCTGTTTACAATAGCAAAAAGCTGGAAGCAACCAAGGTGTCCATCAACGGATGAATGGTTAAATAAATTGTGGTATATTCACACAATGGAATACTACGCATCGATAAAGAACAGTGACGAATCTGTGAAACATTTCATAACATGGAGGAACCTGGAAGGCATTATGCTGAGCGAAATTAGTCAGAGGCAAAAGGACAAATATTGTATAAGACCACTATTATAAGATCTTGAGAAATAGTAAAAACTGAGAAGAACACATTCTTTTGTGGTTACGAGGCGGGGAGGGAGAGGGTTTTTTATTGATTAATCAGTAGATAAGAACTGCTTTAGGTGAAGGGAAGGACAACACTCAATACTTGGAAGGTCAGCTCAATTGGACTGGACCAAAAGCAAAGAAGTTTCCGTGATAAACTGAATGCTTCAAAGGTCAGTGGAGCAAGGGCGGGGGTTTGGGGACCATGGTTTAAGGGGACTTCTAAGTCAATTGGCAAAATAATTCTATTATGAAAACATTCTGCATCCCACTTTGAAATGTGGTGTCTGGGGTCTTAAATGCTAACAAGCGGCCATCTAAGATGCATCAATTGGTCTCAACCCACCTGGATCAAAGGAAATGAAGAACACCAAGGTCACACGACAACTAAGAGCCCAAGAGACAGCAAGGGCCACATGAACCAGAGACCTACATCATCCTGAGACCAGAAGAACTAGTTGGTGCCCGGCCACAGTCGATGACTGCCCTGACAGGGAGCACAACAGAGAACTCCTGAGGGAGCAGGAGATCAGTGGGATGCAGACCCCAAATTCTCATAAAAAGACCATACTTAATGGTCTGACTGAGACTAGAGGAATCCCGGCGGCCATGGTGCCCAGACCTTCCGTTAGCACAGGACAGGAACCATCCCCGAAGACAATTCATCAGACATGAAAGGGACTGGTCAGTGGGTGGGAGAGAGATGCTGATGAAGAGTGAGCTAATTATATCAGGTGGACACTTGTGATTGTGTTGGCATCTCTTGTCTGGAGGGGGGATGGGAGGATAGAGAGAGAGGGAAGCTGGCAAAATTGTCACGAAAGGAGAGACTGAAAGGGTTGACTCATTAGGGGGAGAGCAAGTGGGAGTACGGAGTAAGATGTATGTAAACTTGTATGTGACAGACTGATTGGATTTGTAAACATTCACTTGAAGCTTAATAAAAGTTAATAAAAAATAAAAAGAAGCATACAATCCCTCATTGTGCTTATCATCTGTATTATCAGTTTTGGAAGCCCAGGTGAGGAATTTGAGTTTCAAGCTTGCTTTAATAGAATGTCAATGAAACAACTAGAACAGGGAGAGTGCCATTACCCAATTTTTTACTACTTCAAATAGACTGAGTTGGAAGAGAGCAAGAGTAGAAGCAGGACTCTTGTTGTTAGGTGCCATTGATTCAGTTCCAACGCATAATAACCCTACGTACAATAAAACAAAACACTGCCCAGTCCCGCGCCATCTTCACAATTGTTATTATGCTTGAACCCATTGTTGTAGCCACTGTGTCAATCCGTCTCATTGAGAGTCTTCCTCTTCTTCACTGGCCCTCTACAAAGCATGAAATCCTTCTCCAGGGACTGGTCCCTCCAGGTAACGCGTACAAAGTATGTGAGACGAAGGCTCGTCATCCTTGCTTCTAAGGAGCATTCAGGCTGTAATTCTTCCAAAATATATTTGTTTTTCTGGCAGTCCATGGTATATTCAGTATTCTTTGGCTACACCATAATTCAAAGACATCAATTCTTCTTTGGATCTTCCTTATTCATTGTCCAGCTTTCACATGCGTGTTTTTCTCACATGTATGTTAGGGGATTGAAAATATCATTACTTGTATCAGGCACACCTTAGTCTTCAAAGTAACATCTTTGCTTTTTAACACTTTAAAGAGGTCCTTTGCAGCAGATTTGTCCAATGAAATGCGTCATTTTTTTCTTGACCGCTGCTTCCATGGGCATTGAGTGTGGGTTCAAGCAAAATGAAATTATTGACAATTTCAATATTTTCTCCATTTATCATGATGTTGTTTATTGGTCCAGTTGTGAGAATTTTTATTTATGTTGAGGTGTAATCCATATTGAAGACTGGTCTTTGGTTTTCATCAGCAAGTGCTTCAAGTCCTCTTCACTTTCAACAAGCAAAGCTGTGTTATCTGCATAACGCAGGTTGTTATTGAGTCTTCCTCCAATCCTGAAGCCACATTCTTCTTCATACAGTCCAGCTTCTCTGGTTATTTGCTCAACATACAGATTGCATAAGTATGGTGAAAGGATACAACCCTGATGCACACCTTTCCTGATTTTAAACCACACAGTATTCCCTTGTTCTGTTCAAATAACTGCCTCTTAATCTATGTATAGGTTCCTCATGAGCATAATTAAGTGTTCTGGGATTCCCATTCTTCCCAGTGTTATTCTTAATTTGCTATGATCCACAGAGTCGAATGCCTTTGCATAGTAAATAAAACATACGTAAACACCTCTGGTATTTTCTACTTTCAGCCAAGATCCATCTAACATCAGCAATAATATTCCTTGTTCCACATCCTCTTCTGAATTTGGCTTGAATTTCTGGCAGTTTCCTGTCGATGTACTGCTACAACCACTTTTGAATGATCTTCAGCAAAATTTTACTTGTGCATAATATTGATGATATTGTTCAAAAATTTCCACATTCCGTTGGATCACCTTTCTGTGGGATGGGCACAAATATGAATCTCTTCCAGTCAGTTGGTCAGGTAACTGTCTTCCAAATTTTTTGGCGTTCGTGTTTGAGCACTTCCAGCACTGCATCCATTTGTTGAAACTCCTGAATTGGAATTCCGTTAATTCCTGGATCCTTGTTTTTCACCAATGCCTTCAGGGCAGCTTGGACGTTTTCCTTCAGTACCATCGGTTTCTTATCATATGCTACCTCCTGAAATGGCTGAGCATCAACCAATTCTTTTTGGTACAGTGACTCTATGTTTTCTTTCCATCTTCTTTTAATACTTTCTGCGTCATTCAATGCTTTGCCCATAGAATCCTTCAATATTGCAACTTGTGGCTTGAATTTTTTCTTCAGTTCTTTCAGCTTGAGAAATGCTGAGTGTTCTTCCCTTTTGGTTTTCTATCTCCAGGTCTTTGCACACGTCATTATAATACTTTACTTTGTTTTCTTGAGCCACTCTATGAAATCTTCTGTTCAGTTCTTTTACTTCATCATTTCTTCCATTCTTTTTAGCTATTCGATGTTCAAGAGCAAGTTTCTGAATTTCTTCTGACATCCATTTTGGTCTTTGCTTTCTTTCCTGTCTGTTTAATGACCTCTTGCTTTCTTCACCTACAATGTTCAGTGTATCAAATCTTTTCCTGAGATGGTCTCTAAATTCAGGTGGGATGTATTCAAGGCCATATTTTGGCTCTTGTGGACTTGTTCTAATTTTCTTCAGCTTAAATTTGAACTTGCATATGAGCGATTGATATGTTCTGCAGTCAGTCCCTGGCCTTGTTCTGAATGATAATATTGAGCTCTTCTCTTTCCACAGATGTAGTCGATTTGATTCTTATGTATTCCATTTGCCAAGGTCCACGTGTAGAGTCACCATTTATGTAGTTGAAAAAGGTATTTGCGATGAAGAAGTCGTAGGTCTTGCAAAATTTCTATCGTGTGATCTCCGGCATCGTTGCTATCTCCAAGGCCATGTTTTCCAACTACTAATTCTTCTTCTTTGTTTCCAACTTTCAAATTACAATCACCGTAATTATCAGTGAATCTTGATTGCATGTTTGATCAATTTTAGACTGCAGAAGTTGGTAAAAATCTTCAGTTTCTTCATCTTTGGCCTTAGCGGTTGGTGTATAAATTTGAATAATAGTCGTATTAACTGGTCTTCCTTGTAACCAAAACCAACCCTGTTGCTGTAGAGTTGATTCTGATTCATAGTGACCCTATAGGACAGAGTAGAACTGCCCCATAGGGTTTCAAAGGAGCTGCCAGTGGATTCAAACTGCCGACCTTTTGGTTAGCAGCCGAGCTCTTAACCACTGGGCCACCAGGGCTCCCTTGTAGGCATACAGATATTATCCTATCACTGACAGCATTGTACTTCAGGATAGATCTTGAAATGTTCTTTTTGATGATGGATGAGGTGCCATTCCTCTTCACTTTGTCATTCCCCACATTGTAGACCATATGATTGTCCAATTCAAAATGGCCAATACCAGTCCATTTCAGCTCACTAATGCCTAGGATATCAATCTTTATGTGTTCCATTTCATTTTGGACGATTTCCAATTTTCCTAGATTCGTACTTCATCCATTCCAATTTCCAATTATTAATGGATGTTTGCAGTTGTTTCTTCTCATTTTGAGTCATCCTACATCACCAAATGAAGGCCCTGAAAGTCTGATTTCATTCATGTCATAAAGGTTGGCTCTACTTTGAGAAGGCAACACTTCTCCAGTCATCTTTTGAGTGCCTTCCAACCTGATAGCTATACACTGGTATTCATAAGGTTTTCACTGGCCAGTTTTTTCAGAAGTAGACCGCCAGGTCCTTCTTCTTAATCTGTCTTAGTCTGGAAGCTCTGCCAAAACCCCTCCATCATGAGTGACCCTCCTGGTATTTGAAATACCAGTGGCATGGCTTCCAGCATCACAGCAACATGTAAGCCACCACAGTATGACAAACTGACAGACGAGTGGTGAGAACAGTCAAAATGCTGTTGGTGAGGTTCAGCAATAGGTCATGGCAGCTTAGACTAGAGGAAAATCAGGAATGATTTTGGTTCCTTGCTTAACCAACTGGTGCTAAGTGATGTCTTTTTTTTTAGGGTACGAATTGATTTTTTTATATTTTTGAAGATAAATCAAGGAATGGTGAAAAAAAGATGTCTGAGCTATCCAAATACATATGTAAGTAGATAGCTAGCTCTAAGAGTCAGAAGTTTAGAGGATGTTTGAGCTCTAAGAGTCAGAAGTTTAGAGGATGTTTGAACTAGATATATAAATTTAGCAGACACAGCTGTAAGAAATGGAAATTATGAAGATTTTTGTAGCAAACTCAAGGAAAATTTTGGTGTGGTACTATGGACCTAATTTGGTCCCCCAAAAATATATATTGAAATGCTGGCCCCTATACTTGTAAATGGAAACCCTGGTGACATAGTGGTTAAGAGCTAGGGCTGCTAACCAAAAGGTCGGCAGTTTGAATCCACCAGACGCTCATTGGAAATTCTATGGGGCAATTCTACTCTGTCCTAGAGGATTGCTATGAGTTGGAATCAGCTCAACGGCAACAGATTTATACTTGTAAATATAATCCTGTTTGGAAATAGGGTTTTTTTTTATATTAATTAGGTCATACCCAAGCAGGGTAGGTTCTAAATCTAAACACTTCTGAGTTATAAAACGAGCAGAATGGACACTGAGACACACACTTAGAGTAGAGGATGAGAGATGACATAGACGGATGCATCTACAAGGACTGCTGGAAGCTACTAGAAGCTGAAATAGACAACGAAGGACCCCCCACCCTGAGCCACACCCTTGAGTTTAGACTCCTAGCCTCCTGAATTGTGAGCAAATAAATTTCTGTTCTTTAAACCCACCCACTTGTGGCAGTTATGATATTGCAGCACTGGGTAACTAAGATAAGTGGGGATGAGTTTAAGAGCCAATTTGGAAACTGAGTCAGCAGAACTGGATAATTGATTTAAGGTAGAAAAATCTAAGATGATTTAAAGTTCTCTCAAGCTTAGATGACTAAGAGGGATGATTCCATAAACTATGACAGGTAAGGAAGATGATAAATTCTATTCTATAAAGGTATCTAGGTAAAGCCCAAGAAGCAATTTCAAATACAAACCAGAAGTTTCAGGGAGCAACATAAGCCAAAGATAGATTTAGGGGACGTTACCAGGCTTTCACTTAGCTATCTACTTATATATATATTTGAATAGCTCAGACCTCTCTTTTTTAAACATATTATCTGTGGCACTTCAACAGCAGAGTTAAGTAGTTGTGACAGAGACTATATAGCCTGCAAAGTTCTTTACTATATAGCCCTTTACAAAAAAAGTTTGCCAACTCCTGTGCTAAGGAATTCCAGACTTTCAGAGTGCAGTATCAGTCATTGACTGATGGGAGAGAAAACTATGCATAGATTAACTTGACACAGACTATATGATTCTCTCCCACAGCCCTATAGTTAGCATGCCTTTTATAATATTTTTTCTTTGCTTTTCTTTCCTGTTTTTGAACTTTATATGTAAATAGAACTATACAGTGTGTACTTTTGTGTCTGGACCTTTTTCACTCAACATTAGACTCATCAGATTCATCTACGCTGTATATAGTTGTAGTGCATTCATTTTAATTCCTCTAGAATATTGGATTCTATGAGTATGCCTCATTGTACTTATCCACTCTATTGTTGATGGAAATTAGGATTCTTTCTAATTTTTGACTTATGAGTGTTCTTTGAGTATTCTTGTATATGCCTCTGGGTGCCCATATGCGTGCATTTATCTGGTATACACCCAAGAGTGGAATTACTAGATCATAGGGTATCTTTAATTTTACTAGATAATGCCATCCTGTATTCCAGAGTGGTTTTAACAATTTACACTGTTCCAGTAGTGTTTGATGGCTCCAGTTGCTCTACAACTTTAACACTTGGTATTTCAGTTGTTTTAACTTTAGCTGTTCTGATGAAGGGTTGTTTTTCATTATGATTTTAATGTGCAAGTCCCTGATTATTAATATGGTTGCTCACCTTTTTGTATGTTTATTGGTCACATGAATATCTCTTTTGTAAAAATTTCATGTCTTTGGTCCATTTTTCTATTGGATTATCTATCTTTTTTACATTAATTTGTAGGGTACCAAATCTTTTTTGGCTATACGGATAGCAAACACTTTTTCCTACATTATGCCTTGTATTTCACTCTATGGTGTCTTTTGATGAATCAAAATTCTTAATTTTAATTCTAATGTTAAATTTAACTTAAATTTTGTTGTTAAATTTAATTTATATAAAATTTTAATACTGATATTTTCCTCTGGGTGCTTTTTACATCTTGAATAAGAAATTCTTCCTTACTATGAGGCCTCCTATATTACCTTCTAGAGGATTTATAGTTTTGCCTTTCACATTAGGTGTTTACTAGACCTGGAATTGATTTTTATGAATAGAGTGAGGAAGGGATCCCATTTCTTTCTTTCTTCCTCTTCCTCTCTCTTGCTCTCACTCCCTTTTCTTCTGGGTGCTTATTCATATGCTCTAGTCCCATTTATTGTAAATTTCATCCTTTCCCCACTGATGTGTCATGCAACGTCCATCATACATCAAGTGTTTTATACATGGGCGTCTGTCTGAATTCTCCATTATGTTCCATTGATCTATTTGTCTGTCCCCACTTCCGTTTGTCCTGATTATTATACTATCCTAATTACTATACCTCTGTATTAGTCTTGATATCTCGTAGGGCAAGTCCTCCAAACTTGCTCTTCATCTTCAAGGGTGTCTTAGCTATCTTTAGTCCTTTCTACTTCCACATACATTTTAAATCAGCTTGTTTATTTCCACAAAAAAAGAAAAATTGATGTTTTCTTCGGGATTACATTTATTCCATAAATCAGTTTGGAACAAACTGTCATCTTAACCGTATTGAGTCTTTCAATTTGTGAACTTAATATATCTCTCTTTTTAAATTGTTGTTGTCAGTTCTCATGGAGTCTGCCCCCAACTCATGGTGACCTCATGTGTGACAGAGTAGAACCGTTCTGTAGGATTTTCTTGGCTATAATCTTTTACGGAAGAATTTCACTAGACTTTTCTTCCATGAAGCCACTGGGTGGGTTCAAACTGCCAATCTTTAGGTTAGCAGCCAATTGCATACTGCTGGCGCCAACCAGGCTCTTCTCTTTTTAAGTAGGACTTCTTTAATATCAGTAATGTTTTACAATTTTCTTTGAAGAGGTCTTACACATCTTTTATTAATTTCTAGGTACATAATATTTTATGTTATTGCAAACGGTACCTTTAAAACATTTTCTATTTGTTACTGGGAAATAGAAATAATTGATATTTATTCATTGATTTTTGTATCCAAAAACCTTCCCAATCTCTCCTATTAATTCCAATATTTATCTGTAGTCTCTACTAATGCTTCTATTACTGGAGCTTCTATTATTGGGGTTTTATATTATCTTCAAATAATGGCAGTTTTGTTTCTTACTCTGTAATCTTCATATTTTTTGTCTATTTTTCTTATTTATCGAGTTGGCCGGGGCTTTCAGTAAAACATTGACTACAAGGGGTGACAGGATTTGCTAACAGATTGTATCTAGGCTTGAAAGAAAGAGAAAAATTAAGGTTAAGTCCAAGGTTTTTGCCCTGAGCACCTGAAAGAATGGCACTGCCATTTACTGCAAGGCAAGTCTGGAGGTTAGTTGATGGACCTGGTAATTAGATGAAGGAAAAAAAAAAAAAAAAAACCCTTACTGCTAATGATGTTTCTAACGTACTGTAGCCTGATTTTCCACTTTGAAAAGAACACACTGGGATTTGACTTCTGGCTTCCTGTTTAGCCACTGCCCTCTACTGGGAGCTTGTTTGAAATATAAGCTATGCACTCTTATTAAAACACAGATCAAAAATATGGAATAATTTTTCCCTCCAGCCTCAGTCTATTCTCTTACCACCCCACACTCACAACTATCCTGTTTTGCAAGCCAGGTCCCTACCAAGGAAACTTAATGCCTGCAATACCATTGTAAGTAGTTTCTCTGAAACATTGTCATTGAAACATCAGCTGTTTATCTTTTTTGTTTTTGTAAAAATATATATAACACAACATTTCCCAATGCAACATTTTTCACATGTACGATTTAGTGACACCAGTTACATTAATCATGTTGTGCAACCATCACCAGTATCAGCTGTCAACTTTTCCATCACCGTAAACAGATGCTCACTGCTTCCTAAACAATGACACTCCCTCTCTCCCTCCCTTCCATCCTGGTAACCACTAATAAACTTTGCTCTGTATGCATTTGCCTATTCTAGATATTTCATGTAAGCGAGAGCATACATATTTGTCCTTTTGTGATTGATTTACTTCACTCAGCATAATGTTTTCAAGGTTCATCCATGTTGTAGCATGGATCAGAACTTCATTTCTCTTTATGGGGCCAGCTGTATTTCTGTGGAGTTAACCTAAGAACAATAAAGAAACAAGAAGGGGTGACTCCTGAAAAAGAGATCCTGGGTCACACAAAAAGGCTCATTGTCCTGCCAAAAGGGCAAATTGATTATCCTTTTTCATAGGGCTCTCAAAACCAAACTTGTTGCTGCCAAGTCAATTCCAATCCATAGTGACCTTACAGAGCAGAACAGAACTGCCCTGCAGGGTTTCCAAGAAGCAGCTGATGAATTCAAACTGCCGACCTTTTGGTTAACAGCCAAGCTCTTAACCACTGTACCACCAGGGCTCCACAGGGCTCTCAGGGCATCTGTAAAGCTTTAGATGTCCTTGCACAAAGAAGCAAAAATCTGAAAAACTGGCATGCTGAACAACCCAAAAGATTGTTGAAGCTACATTAACTTACCAACGCAGTCCCTGAGAGTTACTTAACATACATATACAGTATCTCACTGGGGTAAGGGTGATGAATTTGCTACTTCTCCCTTTTCCTACCCTTCACGCACCACCCAATCTCTACAATGTAAGCTCCAAATGTGCAACAATGTTGTCTTGTAAATCCCTCTGTCCTCATATCCAGAATGATACCTGGCATAACACAGACATACAAGAAAAGAAAAAAAAAGAAACTTTTTTGAATCAACATTTTAAAATCTTTTTAAAAAATTACCTAAAAGAGCTAAATTTTCATGGAGTGTAACAGAAAGTCAATATTGTTTAAAGCTGATTAATCCAGAAATAACACTGCAGAGGCGGGGCCAAGATGGCAGAATAGTCAGATGATTCTTACAACAAAGACCAAAAAAAAAAAAAACAAGTGAATTGATTATATATGACACTCTGGGAGCCCTGAACATCAAGGGCAAAGTTGAGGAGTCGGACTGAGCAGCAGGGGGAGGGAGGCACTGTTCAGAGGCAGTAAGGAGGAACCAGTCCCGACCCAGTGGGAACTGGCGCCCCACAGGCTGGATCTGCTAGCACCAGTGCAGTGAGGCAAACAGCGGCATTCAGGGCACATTTTCCACATCAGGAGAGACTGAGCAGTGGAGAGTCCACTCACGCCTCCCGTCAGCAAGAGGCGGCACTCAATGAGCAAAAGATAAGCATATGCATCTAATCTACCATGCAGATCAAAAAACACCCCTTTGGGTAAAAACTCTCTCCCATTTACCTGACAGCTCCCTGCTTTGCACCAGGTCCCGAGCTGGCTTCAATGATAGCCACTTTCCCTGGGCCAGAAGAATGACCTGTTGCATATCCTGAGCCGTTCTCCTGGCCTTGGAAAAGCAACAAATTAACAAACGGAAAAAATAATCTGCCAACTCCCTTAAGCTGGGAACTCAGGGGAGAAACAGCTTCTTTGCCTAGGCACAGGTGTAAAGGATCCATGGACTTTGAATGCCTTTCACCCCTGCAGAGATCTGTGTGGGCCCACTTCAAGAGTGTAGGTCCTCATTAGTACAGTATAATAGGGTATATCCCTGAAGTCTGTTGGAGAGGCAGGTTCATGATATTTGATACCGCTCTGCCTGTTAAACAGGGTCTTCACCTACCCACATGAGGGATTCTGAAGATTGCTGGCTCCACCTACACCACCTAGCCAACTGCAACAGGGGTCCAAGGATAAGTGGTGCCTCCCAGTCCTTACAGCCAACAACATTGGGTACACATAGTCCAGCTGCAAAGCCCACCCACCTATGCACTCTAGGGAACAAGGACACACTTTTCTTACAGACACTCAGAGGCAGTTATCAGCCCCCTGCCTTGTTCAGCACGTGACTACCTGCTGCAGCCAGATACCTATGTCTACACCATCACCCCTGCTCATCCACAACTGTAGGTTACCTCACAAGTGGTGACTAACTATCTGGACACTAGAGACAAATCCATACAAGAAAAGTAAATGGACTCCTGGGCTCATATACACAGTAGCAGTTTTAACCACCTGGTGACAGGACGTTAGAGCTTGAAAGGTGCCAAAAATCAAACTAGCTCACTTGAGTAGCCTATTTGGGCATATCAAAACAAGAAGCTAGGACACAGTAGACAAACACAAAATAAACAAATATAACTTATTGATGGCTCGGAGACAACAGTCAATATCAAATCACATAAAGAGGATTTCAGCAAGCTCCCAAAATGAAGAATCAAGAAATCTTCCAGATGAAGAAAACTTCCTGAAATTACCAGAGGTAGAATACAAAACATTAATATACAGAACTCTTTTTAAAAGATCAGGAATGATATGAGGCAAAATGCAGAAAGAGCCAAGGAACACACAGAAAAAGCATTAGTGGAACTTAAGAAGATTAGAGAAAAGCATAATGACAAATTTAAAAGACTGCAAGAATCCCTAGAGAGACACAAACAGATAACCAGATGATTAACAATAAAATTTCAGAATTAGACAACTCAATAGAAAGTTATAGGGGCAGAATTATGGAAATGGAAGTGAGAATTAGTGAGATTGAAGATAAAGCATGTGACACCAACATATCTGAGGAAAAATAAGATTAAAGAATTAAAAAAAATGAAGAAATCCTAAGAATTACGTGGGACTCTATCAAGAGGAATAACCTATGCATGATTGGAGTACCAGAACAGAGGTGGGGGGGGGAGGGGGACAACAGAAAATACACCTAGAATTGTTGAAGCTTTGTTGACAGAAAACTTCTTGGATATCGTGAAAGATGAGAAGATATCTATCCAAGATCACAAACTAGATCCCTAAATAAAGTCACCAAGACATATTATAATCAAACTTGCCAAAACCAAAGATAAAGAGAGAATTTTAAGAGCAGCTAGGGATAAATGAAAAGTCATCTACAAAGGAGAGTCAATAAGACTAAGCTCAAACTACTCAGCAGAAACCATGCAGGCAAGAAAGGCAATGGTATGACATATGTAAAGACTTGAAGGAAAAAAAATTGCCAGCCAAGAATTATATATTCAGCGAAACCATTTCACAAATATGATGACGAAATTAGGGCATTTCCAGATAAACAGAAGCTTCGAAAATCTGAAAAAACAAATCAAAATTACAAGAAAAGCTAAAGGGAGTCCTCCAGTTTGAAAATCAGTAACATCAGATAACAACCCAAGAGTAGAACACAGGACACAACAACAAGATATCAACCCAGATAAGGAAGTCACAAAAATAAATCAAAGCTAAAACACTAAAAATAGGAAAACAGAGATGTCAATATGCAAAAGATGACAATATTAAAATAAAAAAGAGTGACTAAATAATATAGTCATAGATCTTTCATGTGGAATGGAAGTCAAGGCAGCATCAAGAAATAAAAGATGGGTTTAAATTTAGAAAAATAGGGGTAAATATTAAGGTAATCACAAAGCAAACTAACAATCCTACGCATCAAAATAAAAAACAAGAAAAACAAAGACTCAGCAAATACAAAACCAACAACGATGAAAAAGAGGAAAAGAAAGTTCATGAAGAAAAATGACTCAGCACAGGAAATTAAGTGAAAAAAAGAAACTTTTAACAACACACAAAAAAAGACATCAAAATGGCAGTACTGAACTCATACCTATCCATAATTACGCTGAATATAAATGGGCTAAATGCACGAATAAAGAGACAGAGAGTAGCAGAACGGATAAAAAAGCACAATCCGTCTATATGCTGCCTACAAGCGACACACCTTAGACTTAAAGATGCAAACAAACTAAAACTCAAAGGATGAAAAAAAACATGTCAAGCGAACAACCAAAAAAGAGCAGGAGTGGCAATATTAATTTCTGTCAAAATAGAAATTAAGGTAAAATCCACCACAAAGGATAAGGAAGGGCATGATATAATGATTAAAGTGTCAATATACCAGGAGGATATAGGCATAATAAATATTTATATGCCCAATGACAGGGCTCCAAAATACATAAAACAACCTCCAACAGCATTGAAAAGAGAGATAGACCACACCACAATTATAGTAGGAGACTTCAACACACCACTTTCGGTGAAGGACAGAACATCCAGAAAGAAGCTCAATAAAGACATGTTGTTGTTGCTGTTAGGTGCTGTCAAGTTGGTTCCAACTCATAGCAACCCCATGCACAATAGAATGGAACACTGCCCGGTCCTGCGCCAATCTTACAATCATTGTTATGGTTGAGCCCATTGTTGCAGGCACTGTGTCAATCCACCTCATTGAGGGTCTTCCTCTTTTCTGCTGACCCTGTACTTTGCCAAGCATGATGTCCTTCTCCAGAGACGGATCCCTCCTGACAACATGTCCAAAGTGTGTAAGACGCAGTCTGGCCATCCTTGCTTCTAAAGAGCATACTGGTTATACTTCTTCCAAGACAGATTTATTTGTTCTTCTGGCAGTCCATGGTATATTCAATATTCTTCACCAACACCACAATTCAAAGGTATCAATTCTTCTTCAGTCTTCTTTATTCATTGTCCAGCTTTCACATGCATATGATGTGACTGAAAATATCATGGCTTGGGTCAGGCACACCTTAGCCTTCAATGTGACATCTTTTCTCTTCAACACTTTAAAGAGGTCCTTTGCAGCAGAGTTTCCCAGTGCAATGCACCTTTTGATTTCTTGACTGCTGCTTCCATGGCTGTTGATTGTGGATCCAAGTAAAATGAAATCCTTGACAACTTCAATCTTTTCTCCATTCATCATGATGTTGCTCATTGGTCCAGTCGTGAGGATTTTTGTTTTCTTTATGTTGAGGTGCAATCCATACTGAAGGCTGTGGTCTTTGATCTTCACTAGTAAGTGCATCAAGTCCTCTTCACTTTCAGCAAGCAAGGTTGTTTCATCTGCATAACACAGGTTGTTAATGAGTCTTCCTCCAATCCTGATGCCCTATTCTTCATATAGTCCAGCTGCTTGGATTACTTACTCAGCATACAGATTGAATAGGTATGGTGAAAGAATACAATCCTGGCGCACACCTTTCCTGACTTGAAACCAATCAGTATCCCCTTGTTCTATCCGAACAACTTCCTCTTGATCTATGTAAAGGTTCCTCATGAGCACAATTAAGTCTTCTGGAATTTCCATTCTCAATAAAGACATGGAAGATCTAAATGCCCTGATCAACCAACTTGATCTCATAGACATATACAGAGCACTTCACCCAACAGCAGCTGAGTATACTTTCTTTTCCAACACACATGGAATGTTCTCCAGAATAGACCACGTATTAGGTCACACAAAGCAAGCCTTAACAGAATCCAGAATATGGAAATATTACAAAGCATCTTTTCTGACCATAAAGCCATAAAACTAGAAATCAATAACATAAGGAGCAAGGACAAAAAAAAAAAAAAAAAATCAAACACATGGAAACTGAACAACACCTTGCTCAAAAACTACTGGGTTATAGAAGAAATTAAGGACAGAATAAAGGAAGCCACAGAGTCAAATGAGAATGAAAACCCTTCTTACCAGAACCATTTGGACACAGCAAAAGTAGTGCTCAGAAGTCAATTTAGAGCAATGCCAGCACACATCCAAAAAGAAGATAGGGCCAAAATCAAAACATTAACCCTACAACTCAAACAAATAGAAAGACAGCAGAAGAAGTCCTCGGGCACCAGAAGAAAGCAAATAACAGAAATTAAAGCAGAACTAAATGAAATAGAGAACAGAAAAACAATTGAAAGAGTTAACAAGACCGAGAGCTGGTGATTTGAAAAGATAAACAAAATCAATAAACCATTGGCCAAACTGACAAAAGAACAGGAGAGGAAGCAAATAACCCGAACAAGAAATGGGATGGGCATTATCACAACAGACCAAACTGAGGTGAAAAGAATCATAACAGAATACTATGAAAAACTGTACTCTTAACAAATTTGAAAACCTAGAGGAAATGGACAAATTTCTAGAAATATACTACCTACCTAAAGTAACACAAATATAGGTAGAACAACTAAATAAACCTACAGCAAAAGAAGAGATTGAAAAGGTCATTAAAAAAAACTCCCAACAAAAAAAAGCTGTGGCCCTGATGGCTTCACTGGAGAACTCTACCAAACTTTCAGAGAAGAGTTAATACCACTACTACTAAATGCATTTCAGAGCACAGAAAAAGATGGAATACTCCCAAACTCATTCTATGAAGCCAGCATAACCCTGATACCAAAACCAGGTAAAGACACCAAAAAAAAAAAAGAAAAGAAAGAAAATTACAGACAGATATCCCTAATGAACATAGATGCAAAAATCCTCAATAAAATTCTCGCCAATAGGAATTCAACAACATATCAAAAAAATAATTCACCATGACCAAGTGGGATTCATACCAGGTATGCAGGGATGAATTAACATTAGAAAAACAATCAATGTAATCCACCACATAAATAAAACAAAAGACAAGAACCACATGACCTTATCAATTGATGCAGAAAAGGCAATTGACAAAGTCTAACACCCATTCATGATAAAAATTCTCAGCAAAATAGGAATAGAGGGAAAATTCCTCAATATAATAAACGGCATTTATACAAAGCCAACAGCCAATATCATCCTAAATGGAGAGAGTCTGAAAGCATTCCCCTTGAGAACAGGAACAAGACAAAGATGCCCTTTATCATCACACTTACTCAACATTGTGCTGGAGGTCCTAGCCAGAGCAATTAGGCTAGAAAAAGAAATAAAGGGCACCCATATTGGTAAGAAAGAAGTAAAAGTATCTCTATTTGCAGATGATATGGTCTTATAAACAGAAAACCCTAAAGAATCAACAAGAAAACTACTGGAACTAATAGAATATTTCAAAGAAGTATCAGGATACAAGAAAAACATACAAAACTCAGTTGGATTCCTCAGTTGGCATAACATAGTTTATAAAGAAAATGTTCTACACTCTACTTTGGTGAGTAGCATCTGGAGTATTAAAAGCCTGTGAGCACCATCTAGGATACTCCACTGGTCTCATCCCTTTGGGAGCAATGAAGAAAACAAAGATACAAGGGAAAGATTAGTCCAAAGGACTAATGGACCACATCTACTACAGTCTCCACCAGTCTGAGCCCAGTACAACTAGATGGTGCCTGGCTACCACCACTGACTGCTCTGACAGGGATCACAATACAGGGTCCCAGACAGAGCAGGAAAAAAATGTAAAATAAAATTCTAACTCAAAAAGAATGACCAGACTTGTTGGCCTGAAAGAGTCTGGAGAAACCCTGAGAGTATGGACCCTGGACACCCTTTCAGCTCAGTAATAAAGTCACTCCTGAGGTTCACCCTTCAGCCAAAGATTGGACAGGCCCATAAAACAAAATGAGACTAAAGGGGCACACCAGCCCTGGGGCAAGGACTAGAAGGCAGGAGGGTACAAGAAAACTGGTAACAGGGAACCCAAGACTGAGAAGAGAGAGTGTTGATATGTCGTGGGGTTTTTAACCAATGTCATAAAACAGTATGTGTACTGTTTAATGAGAAACCAGTTTGTTCTGTAAACCTTCACCTAGACTACAATTAAAAAAGGAAAAAAAATCAGTTGGATTCCTCTGCACCAACAAAGAGAAGGTCAAAGAGGAAATCACTAAATCAATACCATTTACAATAGCCCCCAAGAAGATAAAATACTTAGGAATAAATCCAACTAGAGACATAAAAGACCTATACAAAGAAAACTACAAGACAATACTGCAAGAAACCAGAAGAGACCTACAAAAGTGGAAAAACATACCTTGCTCATGGATAGGAAGACTCAACATTGTGAAAATGTCTATTCTACCCAAGGCTATCTATGGATACAAATGCCATCCTGATGCAAATTCCAATAGCGTTTTTTAATGAGATGGAGAAACAAATCACCAACTTCATTTGCAAAGGTAAGAGGCCCTGGATAAGTAAAGCATTACTGAAAAAGAAGAACAAAGTGGGAGGCCTCACACTGCCTGATTTTAGAAACTATTATATTGCCACGGTAGTCAAAACAGCCTGGTACTGATACAATAGCAGATACATAGACCAATGGAACAGAATCCAGGCATAAATTCATCCACTTATGAACAGCTGATATTTGACAAAGGCCCAAAGTCCATTAATTGGGGAAAAGACAGTCTCTTTAACAAATACTGCTGGCACAACTGGATAAAAAAAAAAAAATGAAACAAGATCCATACCTCACATCATGTACAAAAAACAATTCAAAACGGATCAAAGACCTAAATATAAAATCTAAAACAATGAAGATCATGGAAGAAAAAATAGGGACAACGCTAGGAGCACTAATACATGGCATAAACAGAATACAAAACATTAGTAACAATGCACAAACACCAGAAGGAGCTCCTAAAAACCAAACACCTATGCTCATCCAAAGACTTAACCAAAAGAGTAAAAAGACAACCTACAGACTGGGAAAAAAATTTGGCTACTACAAATGCAATCAGCAACTAATCTCTTTAAATTCTACAAGATACTGCAAAACCTCAACAGCAAAAAGACAAATAACCCAATTAAAAAATGGGCAAAGAATATGACGAACAGGTACTTCACCAAAGAAGACATTCGGGTGGCTAACGGATACACCTGAGGAAAAGCTCACGATCATTAGCCATTAGAAAAATGCAAATCAAAACTACAATGAGATACCATCTCACCCCAACAAGGCTAGCAGTAATCCAAAAAACACAAAAAATAAATGTTGGAGAGGTTGTAGACAGACTGGAACACTTATACACTGCTGGTCAGATTGTAAAATGGTACAACCACTTTGGAAATTGATTTGGCGCTTCCTTAAAAAGCTAGAAATAGAACTACCATACGATCCAGCAATCCCACTACTTGGAATATATCCTAGAGAAAAAAGAGCCCTCACAAAATAGATATATACACACCCATATTCTTTGCAGCACTGTTTACAATAGCAAAAAGATGGAAACAACCAAGGTGCCCATCAATGGATGAATGGATAAATTATGGTATATTCACATAATGGAATACTACACAACAATAAAGAACAATCGTGAATCTCTGAAACATCTCATAACATGGAGGAATCTGGAAGGCATTATGGTGAGTGAAATTAGTCAGTTGAGAAAAAAAAAACATGTATCCTATGAGACCACTATTATAAGAGCTCAAGAAAAGGTTTAAACACAGAAGAAAATGTTCTTCGATGATTACAAGGGTGGGGAGGGAGGGAAAGGGGTATTTATTAACTAGACAATGGACAAGAATTTTTTTAGGTAAAGGGAAGGACAACACACAATACAGGGGAAGTCAGCACAACTGGACTAAACCAAAAGTGAAGATGTTTCCTGAACACAACCAAACACTTTGAAGGTCAGAGTAGCAGGGGCAGGGGTCTGGGAACCACAGTTTCAAAGAACATTTAGGTCAACTGGCATAACAAATTTTATTAAGAAAATGTTCTGCATCCCACTTTGGTGAGTGGCGCCTAGGGTCTTAAAAGCTAGTGAGTGGCCACATAAGATGCATCAATTGATCTCAACCCACTTAGAGCAAAGGAGAATGAAGAGCACCAAAGACACGAGGAAAATATTAGCCCAAGAGACAAAAAGGGCCACATAAACCACAGACTCCATCAGTCTGAGACCAGAAGAACTAGGTGGTACCTGGCTACCACCAATGACCGCCCCGACAGGGAACACAAGACAAAGTCCCTGACGGAGCAGGAGAAAAGTGGGGTGCAGAGCTCAAATTCTAGTAAAAAAAAAAACCAGACTTAATGGTCGGACTGAGACTAGAGGAACCCCAGAAGACTTGGCCCCCTAAATCTCTATTAACCTAGAACTGAAACCATCCCTGAATCCAGCTCTTCAGACAAAGATTAGACTGGACTATAAGACATAAAATGATACTCGTGAAGAGTGTGCTTCATAGTTGAAGTAGATACACAAGACTAAATGGTCAGCTCCTATCCCGAGGCGAGACGAGAAGGCAGAAAAGGACAGGAGCTGGTTGAATGGACACAGGAAATCTAGAGTGGAAAGGAGGAGTGCACTGACACATTATGGGGATAGCAACTAGGGTCATACAAGAATGTGTGTATAAATTCTTATATGAGAAACTAACTTGAGCTGTAAACTTTCACTTCTGCACAACAAAAAAGAAATCAGACGACGCATTGCATTGGGCAAATCTGCTGCAGAAGACCTCTTCAAACGTGTTAAAAAGCAGTCACTTTAAGATCTAAGGCTTGCCTAACCCAAACCATGTTGTTTTTAATTACCTCATATGCATGGGAAAGCTGGACAATGTATAAGAAAGACCGAAAAAGAATTGATGCCTTTGAATTATGGTGCTGTCGAAGAATATTAAATATACCGCTAGAAGAAAGAACAAATCTGTCTTGAAAGAAGTACAGCCAGAATGCTCCTTAGAAGCTGTGATTGTGAAATTTTACCTCACATACTTTGGACATGTTATCAGGAGGGACTAGTCCCTGGAGAAGGACATCATGCTTCGTAAAATAAAGGGTCAGGGGAAAAGAGGGAGATCCTCAATGAGATGGATTGACACAGTGGCTGCAACAATGGGCTCAAAGATAGCAATGATCGTGAGGATGGTGCAGGACCGCGCAGTGTTTTGTTCCGTTGTACATAGGGTCACTATGAGTTGGAATTAACTTGATAACACCTAACAAGAATGGGAAACCCTGGTAGTGCAGTGGTTAAGAGCTACGGCTGCTAACCAAAAGATCAGCAGTTCAAATCCATCAGATGCTCCTTGGAAACCCTACGGGGCAGTTCTACTCTGTCCTATAGGGTCACTACCAGTTGGAATCGACTGGATGGCAATAGGTTTTTATTTATTTATTTATTTTGACAACAACAACCTCTGATGGTTTTGTTTCTCTGAAGAACCCAACCTAAGACAGCAAGGGGCTGCATTTTTTAAATATAATTTTTACCACTATTTCATTTTTGTATTATGTGCAACCACTTTGATGAATTTCAAAAAACAAAGCCAAAACTATACGTTTAAATTATCCACATTTCCAACATCCTAATACAGCTATTAATTTTTGTGTATAACCTGTCTTCTTTACTCATATATACATTAATATTTACATAGTAGTTGTTTTTATAATCTGCTTCTTTCACCTAGCATAGTTTCAGTTATCTTAGAAGCTTTCCATGCTTCTACAGCCTTCATACTTATCACGTTAATGGCTACGTGCATTCCAATGTGTGTTTTTTTTAAATTAACTTTTATTAAGCTTCAAGTGAACATTTACACATCCAGTCTGTCACATGTAAGTTTACATACATCTTACTCCCTACTCCCACTTGCTCTCCCCCTATTGAGTCAGCCCTTTCAGTCTCTCGTTTCGTGCCAATTTTGCCATCTTCCCTCTCTATCTTCCCATCCAATGTGTTTTTTTTTTTTTCAATAACTTTTATTAAGCTTCAAGTGAACGTTTACAAATCCAATCAGTCTGTCACATATAAGTTTACATACATCTCACTCCCTACTCCCACTTGCTCTCCCCCTCTTGAGTCAGCCCTTTCAGTCTCTCCTTTCTTGACAATTTTGCCGGCTTCCCTCTCTCTCTATCCTCCCATCCCCCCTCCAGACAAGAGTTGCCAACACAATCTCAAGTGTCCACCTGATATAATTAGCTCACTCTTCATCCCAATGTGTTTTTTTAAAAAAAGAAACCAGTTGCCCTCAATTGGCATGGTGACCCCATGTGTGTCAGAATAGAACTGTGTTCCATAGGGTTTGGGTGGACTGGAACCCCCAAAATTTTGGTTAACAGCCTAGTCTTTTAACCACTTGCACCACCCAGGGACTCCTTCCAACGTGTTAATATACCATAAAAACTTAGTTAAATTCCTTATTGCTTGCGGTAGAGCTGATTCTCACTCATAGCGACCCATGTGACAGGGTAGAACTGCCCCATAGCGTTTCCTAGGCTGTAATTTGGTGCAGTGGTTAAGAGCTCAGCGGTTCACCAAAAGTCGGCAGTTGCAATCCAGCAGCCGCTCCTTGGAAACCCTGCGGAGCGGTTCTATTCTGTCCTATACCAAACCAAACCAAACCCAGTGCCCTCGAGTTGATTCCGATTCATAGCGACCCTATAGGACAGAATAGAACTGCCCCATAGAGTTTCCAAGGACCGCCTGGCAGATTCGAACTGCTGACCCTTTGGTTAGCTGCTGTATCACTTAACCACTACGCCACCAGGGTTTCTTCTCTGTCCTGTAGGATCACCGAATCCCAGTTGACTCGGTGGCAACCGGTTTGGTTTTTTTTTTTTTTTTTTTTTTGCTTTTCAATCTTTACTGAAGCAGATCGCCAGGTCTTTCCCCGTGGAGCCGCCAACGTTTGGGTCAGCAGCTCAACGCTTAACATTTGCGTCACTGGAGCTCATTCTTTAAATTCTCTAACATGGTCCCTATGACTCGGAATCGACTATACGGCAACGGGTAAAGCGGTACATGTACATTGGAAATAATTCTACAACGAAGACCTGCAAACACGCGGTTTATTTGTCTCTGTTGAATCACATTGTGAGGTTCCATCTAGGCATGGATCACCATGTCAGGGAGGGACTGAGAACCACAAGCCAAGACCAGCGTGACGCAACCCCACTAACCCGTACTACTAGAAGGCGCCTCTGCCCCAGGCTGCCAGTCTCGGGCGGGGTCCGACGCGTCCCCGCCTCTGCGCCACGTCACCGGCGTCCCGCCCGGCTTTGACCCGCGCGCGAGCAGCAGCGCCTACGCGGGCTGGCAGCACAAGCCTGGAGCGCCGGCCATGGCTCCCTGGACCGGGGCCGAACTCTCCATGCTGAACCCGCTGCGCGCGCTGTGGCTCACGCTGGCCACCGCCTTCCTGGTGACCCTGCTGCTGCAGCTGGTGCCGGCCAGCCTGCTCCCGGACTGCTCGCTTTTCCAGTACCTGATCCGCTATGGGAAAACCAAGGCCGCGGGGCCGCCGCGCCCAGCCGCGTGCCGGGCCTTTGATATCCCCAAGAGGTAACTGCGCCCCGGCCCAACCCGTGCTGCCAAGGCGCAGAGAGCCGAGCGCGCAGTCGGCAGGGGGCAGCAGAGGCGGGCGCCTGCCGGCGCAGAACGGGCCCGGAGGCAGAGGCTGGCATGCCGGCCGTCTGGCACTGCCTGCTTCCGCCTCTTGGCCCTGGGGGCGGAGAGCCCTGAGTGTCCGCGGACACTGAGGGAGCTGAGCCCCACGCACTGTCGAGGGCCCAGGAACGTGAACTTGTGGCCTTTCCGTTGGGAGAAAATGGCAGCGCCTGCGAATTTAGGCCTGGTCACCAGGGGGCAAGTTAGTCTTCTTTGTCCCCCAAATTCTCCTCCTTCCCTCCCCACCACTCTAAAGACTCATAACCAACCTTGAGCTCGCCAGAACTCACTTGTGGAAATGAAGGCAGGCCCTCCCTTCGCGCCTCTATTTCCCTGACCCTCTCAGGACAAAGGGCGCCACCTCCTTCGGCGGCTCGGAAACTCCTAACCCGCTCCTCGGCTGGTGCCCCAGAAAAGATGGCTCAAGATGGCACGTTTTAGGCGACTTGATGCCAAAGCTCCGTTTGACTTTCAACAGGCTTCATAAACAAGTTTAGATTTGCTCATCTCTTTCAGTGAAAGATTAAAACGTCAGGGGTTAAATAGAATTCTTTCAGAAGTTGTGAAATCTATTACTATTCCCCTCCCCCGCCCCTTTTTTAATTTGAAATCGGAACACAGCTGTTAAGAGTCAGCCAAACACTGTTCTAGAGGGCAGGAATTATCAAATTATCTTTGTGACGCATCTTAAATAGTCATTTTGGAAGGAATCTGGAAAAATATAATGGCTCCTGGTGTATTAAAACACTTGGGTTATCGCTTAAAACTCATGCAGGGCTCCAGACCTGCGCACAGCAGGGAGATAAAGTGTAACTTGGCTTCTGAAATGTAGATAGCCCCCACTTTTGACTCTTGGGGAAAGATTGATCAGGGGTTAATAAGAAGGGAGAATGAAATTCTGGGAAGAAGTGAAAGTATGCAAGCCAAACTAGTTAAAGCTCGTAATTCTTAGAGGCTCTTTTAAGTGGAAATTGCCTGTCATCCTATTTTTAACCACGTTTGATGGCGGTACTTCCTTTCCTACTTTCTAGCTGTGGCACTCCTAGGTTGTCACTTTTTTTAAGTTACAAAGTGAAAAAAAAAAAATTCTTAGAGAATGTGAGTTCTAACGATTTAGTTTCTAAATTTGAAAGAATCCACTAGTGTTGCTGGGTTAAAGGACTCGTTTAAAAATCCTTCCCTTACTCAGCTACGTCTCTGGATCCTGTATCCCAGCTGTGACTGCTGAAGTATGTCGTGGTATTACAGCAGAGAAAAAACCTTGGTACCTTTCCCTTATTCATTACTACAACAGTTGGTTCTCTTTGGGCTTCTTGTAATTTCTACAATACAGTATTATGAAATAATTTACCCCTTTTTTTCCTTCCAGAATTCTAGAGTAGACCGTCCCATGGTGTTCAAACGCTGGTTTCTTTTGTGTTGTTAATGTTGTTGTTGTTTTCCTAAATTTAAACCAACATTTCTTTTAGTTCTGGACAAGGTACACAACTCCAGGCCAACAATGAAGGTGTTTTTATTGAGACAAAAGAGAGCCTGATGGCCAAAACAAAAGTTATATATATTACTTTCCTTTTTAATTTTGTGCTTTTCTTTATGTGACGAGGGGTGGTTAGAGTGAGGTGGAAGTAAGATTCTGCAGCCTGTTTTATGCTTCTCTGTGTTTTCCAAATTGTCTTCAATGACAATGATGTGCTGTTCTCATCAGGAAAAAAATAAGCACTCAGTGTTAATGACCAAGGAGCTATTAGCAGTTAATAGCATAGGAGAGATTTTATTGATCTTTTAATACATTTATGATGACTGCTTAGTGCTGTATATGCCCTTCCTCATTTAATCCTTTTAACAGACCCAGAAGGGAGATGTTATTATTCCCATTTAAAGATGAGCAAACTGAGGCTCAGAAGAGGTCATTTGCCCAGTGGCACAGTACTAGTAGGTGTTGTGGATGGTAATTGAACTCAACCAGTGGGAATTTAAACCTGGATCTCTTAACCGCTGGCATGCCTCAAGGGGAAGATCTTATTCCACGTGTAAGGAATCACTGGGCATGGATTTATCCCTTTAGTTAATCCAGATTTGGAAGTATTGGGTGGCCTTAGCTAAGACAGTTATATTTATAGTTGAATATTTTTCCTTGTGCAAATTTTAACAGTACTCCTAAAAGTGAAAATAAGCCTGATTTTAAATAGGAGGCTGTAAGTCACATTTTTGCACATAAGACAGTCCTTTGGTAATTTTGTTTGGAATTAGTTTTCCTAAGGCAGGCGAGAATAAAACCTTACATCAACTCATGGAATGTTTTTCTTTCCATTACGTTTGTCTGGTGAATGGTTATTTTTAGGTGATGGTTGCTTCTTTTGTTTTCCTTTTGGTTCCTAGAGTTTGATTTCCCAGAAAGTCTGAAGAAATGGGTGATCACAAACCTGGGTCATAGTACTCTTGACTTGCATCATGTATATGGAAGCACTTCTGTTCCTAAAAATTCCAAATGGTATGAAGCATTGCAATTGAGCTGGGCTTTGGAGACATCAGACTGCCAAAGGGGTCCGTGACAGAAAAATGTTAGGAACCCTGCTCTAGGCTGTGAACTTCCCATGAGGAATTTGCCGTATTTATTACTATATCCCTAGCCCAGTGCTGGACTGATAAGGCCCTTAATATTTTTTGAATGAATGACCAAAAAAAGAGGTTTTTGGTTTATTTTGTTGATTGACTCTAGAGCTTACTCTGTGAGTGAGTTTGGATGGGATACTTACATTTGCTTTCATTCACCTATTTAACCAGTGTCTTAATTACCAAAACCTGTTGCCATCGAGTTGGTTCCAACTCATAACGACCGTACAGGACAGAGTAGAACTGTCCCATAGGGTTTCCAAGGAGCATCTGGTGATTCGAATTGCTGACTTTTTGGTTAACAGCCGAACTCTTAACCACTGCACCACTGCTCTTAACCACTGCTCCTCTTAGTTACCTAGTGCTGCTGTAACAGAAATACCACAAGTGGATGGCTTTAACAAACAGAAATTTGTTTTCTCACAGTTTACAAGGCCAGAAGTTGATTCAGAGCACTAGCTCTAGGCGAAGGCTTTCTTTCTCTTTTTGCTCTGGAGGAAGGTCCTTGTCTCTTTTCAGCCTCTGTTCCTTGACACTCATGGTGATCTTCATGTGACATAGCGTCTATCTTCCCCAAACTACCTTCTTAAGGGCTCTTTTATATATCAAGAGATTGACTCAAGACACACCCTCTACTAAGCCTCCCACATTAATATAACAAAGAAAACCCATTTCCAGATGGGATTATAACCACAGGTATAGGGGTTAGGGTTTACAACATACATTTTGGGGGAACACAAGTCAGTCCATAAGAACCAGTATTTATAGAGTGCAGACCATGTGCTAGAAGCTGTCCTAGGCTCTTTGGAGTTTATATTACAGTAAGGCAGACAGGCACTGTATTAGAAAGCCTTTTTAGACAGTTTAGTATCTAAAACAGAAGGAAGTGAATTTTTATACCTGCTTTTTGAGGCTTGAGCTAGGTTTTTAAAAATGCAAGAGATATGACTTGGTATAAAGAATAGAAAAGTTTTCTACAGAAGGAGATTGAGTAAACAAAACAAAAGAGAAAGAATGTATAAAAACAATTTGCCTGTGAATCAAAAACACGATGGCACAAGTAGAACACAGCAAGATGTGGTTTAGCAGCTTGTACAAAACACACTTGAATGATTTGGTTACCTCTAGGCTTGATATGAATCAGTATAGGGCAAGGAGGGCCCAGAAGAGCAGGCTTAGGCAAGCCCTGGGAATAGGACCACAATGATGTGATTTTAACCCTTTGGTGACCCAATTATTTTCTGCTCTGAGTTTTTTGCTGATACCATGTGTTTTCATTAATGGAAACATGCTGAATCATTGTGTGTGTCTGAATTTTTGCTAAGTAGTATGGATTTTTTTTTTCTTTCCCCGTCCCATAAGCCTACACTAAGTCTTTAGTGATATATATGAAGTATGTGTAACAAAGAAAAATTTTCATGATTTCTGTTTTCCCTACCAAAAATTCAAACACCTCACGAAATAGCATGTGAAAACAGTAATTTGTGGCACATGCCCGTTTCTTTGGTTTCAAACAGTCATAAAGGCCCCCGCCTTGTGGTAGCACTCACTGTCAGTGGCACAACAGCTTCCCATTAAATCTCAGAGGCGGAAAAATTCAATCGTTAAAGTACCACAGGGTAGGCAAGGGTTAACTTCAGAGTCATCAAGGTTGAGTCTGGAGCCAAATGCTGCCACTTATTGTACAACCTTCATAAGTTAGCTAACCACTCTGAGCCTTTGTTTCCTCATCTGCCACATGAAGATAACCACAGAAGCTTTGTAAGACTATTGTCAAGATGAAGTCACATAAACTTAACTGGTCTCCTTGGCCCATTCTGCACCCCTACCCCACCCCACCCACTAGGCTATTTATTCTGTACCTGGTTGCCAGGAACCAAAACCAAATCAGTTGCCAGGGAGTTAATTCCGATCATAATGACCTCATGTGTGTCAAAATAGAACAGTGCTCCGTAGGGTTTTCAATGGCTGTTTTTTTAGAAGTAGATCTCCTGGCCTTCCTTCTGAGTCATCTATGGGCAGACTTGAACTTCCAACCTTGCAGTTAGCAACTGAGCATGTTGACTGTTTGCACCACAAGGGACTTATTTAGTTGCCAGAGGGTTCTTTTAAACATCTTACTAGTTCAAGTCACCAAAAAAAACCCATTGCTGTGGAGTTGATTCCTACTCATGGTGACCCCATGTGTTACAGAGTAGAACTGCTCCATAGAGTTTTCTTGGCTGTAATCTGTACAGAAGCAGATCACCAGGCCTTTGTTCCATGATACCACTGGATGGGTTAGCAGTTGAGTGCAAAATAGTTGAGCCACTAGAAACCTCAGTTCAAGTCACACCACTGTTCAGACAACTCCCTGTCACACTTAACAAAAGCCAGCTTCCTTACAAGACCCTGTGTCATCAGCCTACCCACCTTTGACTCCCCTCCTACCACTTGACCCTTCCTTACTCCACACCAGTCACACAGGTATCCTTTACTTACTGTCCTTGAACATGCCTGACATGCACCCACCTCAGGGTCTTTGTGGTTGTTCTTTCCTCTGTGTAGGAAATCTTACCCCCAAAATCCACAAGGCTTACTTGTTCTAGCCAAATATGGCTCCCAGAGAACCTATCCTTCACCACTTACCCAGAATAGCCTCCCCTACTTCCACTCCCTGTCTGTCCCCTCACCCTGTTGTATCACCATCACAGTGCTAGGTGTCTAAAGGTTTAGTTGTTGACTCTGACTCTGCCCTGAAAGGTAAACTTCATCAAGGCAAGAACATGTTCTGTTTGCTCCCTGCTATGCCCCCAGCTACTAGAGCATTGCCTGGCACATTCTAAGTGCTCAATAAATATTTGTGAAAAAATTAAGTAGATGAAGTGGCTGGCCCAGAAGTTGCTTCTCAGATGCCAGCCCCTCCCCTTTCCATGGGAACCTGCAGAGCAAGGTGCTGCTGACTTCCGCTCTGCTTTGTCTGCTTGGATCAGACCTGGGCTCAGTTCTGGGAACTGTGTCTTAAGAAGACCCTGGAGTGCAAACAGAGGTCAGCAGCCAAGGGGGTAGATCCTGACACTTGAAAATAGGCTCTTGAGTCTGGAGACAATCAGCATCACAAATAACAGCAGGGCTGTCATCAAATAATTTAAGAGCTGTTGTATGGAATTAAAAATTAGCCTTGTTCTGTTTGGCCAGAGAGGGTGGCTCCAGGGATAGAAGTGGGGAGCTATGGTTTAGGGGTCTGTAGAGTTCTCTTATAAGCGTATTCTGGATCATCTAGAGGAACAGCTGAGTTTGTGTTTACTCCTCTTTTGGCTCCAGGTCCTCTTACGTTCATTGTCACGGGCTAATGAGAAAACAAATAAACGTGATACCCCAGGGAAGGCCAAATGACCTCAAGCACGCTGTAGGGTCAGCAAGGCTGCAAGGCTTTCAGTTGGTTTAAACAGAGAAAAATCACGAGGAAATGCAAGTAAAGGGGCTTCCAAAGAACCTGTGCCATAGCCTTTGTGCGCTATTAGGTGATTTTGTTTCAGCAAATTAACATCATCTTTTACATTAAACTAACGTTGACTATCTGAAAGTTACTGGTTTTGTGGGTTTGTTTTTTATTTAATTTGTGAATTCGTTAACTGCAAAATAGCGACCGCTGTTGTCTGAGAACTATAACCAATGAAGTTGATACCTAGTTTTATGACTATTACATTTGTCATGTTAGGATAAAAATTACCCATAGTCAATACAATTTAGAAAAACACTGCATTAGAAAACCTTTAAGGTTTCCTCTGTGGTTGTGCAAATCTTGTGTAACAGTTGTGTGGCTATTGCTGTAATATTGCCTGGGATGTAGAAATCTTTCACAGATTGGATTTGAGTTAGCACAATCTAGGTTGTGCTCTCTGCCTGATCCTGTGGTCCCTTCTTTGGAACTTGAGCCCAGTCTTGTTACCCAGAGATAAGGAAACCCCACTTGCCGTTGATTCTGACTCATAGCAACCCTACAGCACAGAGTAGAACTTTCTCATAGGGTTTCCAAGGCTGTAAATATTTACGGAAGCAGACTGCCACATCTTTCTCCTGGGGAGTGGCTTGTGGGTTCAAACCACTGACCCTTCAGTTAACAGCCCTGTGCTTAACCTCTGTGCCACCAGGGCTCCTTATCTAGAGACAAGAGAGATTGCTAATTGACCCTCAGCCTAAGTTTATCAAGGTCAGCTTTGTTCTTATTCAACTCAGAGAGGCCCTCTTTTTCCTATGAGTTAACTGGTCCCATCATTTGAAAGGAAATTTAAAAAATTTGGAAATGGGGGAAATCAGATAGGAAAACTAAAAATAATCTTCCTGCATAATGGTTTGAGTGGCGCAAATGGTTTGTTCTTGGCTGCTAACCTAAAGGTTGGCAGTTTGAACCCACCAGCAGTGCTACAGAAGAAAGGCCTTGCAGTAGACTTCCATAGAGATCTGTTGTTAGGTGCCATGGAGTTGGTTACAACTCATAGTGACCCTATAGGACAGAGCAGAACTGCCCCGTAGGGTTTCCAAGGAATAGCTGCTAGATTCGAACTGCCACCCTTTGGGTTAGCAGCGATAGCCCTTAACCACTGTGACACCAGGTCTTACAGCCAAGAAAACCCTATGGAGCAGATCTATTCCATAACACCTGGGGTTGCTTGAGCTGAAATCTGCGGGACACAATGGGTTTGGTTTTTTGCTGTTGTTATTACCCTGATTATTGTTTTCCTTTTACAGGTATTTTTCACATTTCTATATCATCTCAGTAGTGTGGAATGGCTTTCTGCTTTGGTGCCTTATTCAATCTCTGTTTCTGGGAGCACCTTTTCCAAACTGGCTTCATGGTTTGCTCAGAATTCTTGGGGCTTCCCAGTTCGAAGGTAACAACTCTCCTGGCTAACTATAACCAATGCATCCTGGGCCTGTCCTTCCTGTCTGCAGGGAAGCTGTTCTGGGTGTTTCCCAGCCACTCTCAGCCTCCTCCCCACTGGGCCTAGCAAGAGGAAGGCGAGAGCAGAACAAGTTTTGCATGATTCATAGAGGAATGGCCAAGGGGCTATGCCCAAGTCCTTCACTGAGAAGATGGCAGAGCCAAGGGTTAGCTAGCACTTGGTCTCCTATCTTCTCCATGGGCACAGTACTTTGTCCAGACTGGCTGTTCTCCCTCTGATATTTTTAGTGCTGTTGATAAATTTATAAAGAAGCCTTTACACTTATGGGAAAAAGCTTTTAAGATCCCTCAGGTTTGCCTTGAAACATTTATCATTTCTGTAGTTCCAACCAAAATCATATCTCAGAACTCCAGAAATTTGTTGGAAAATTACTTCTTTGGTAAACATGTAAAAAGGTTTGTTACGCTGTGAGGATTTGGTTATATAAGAAAGTTCACTGTAAATAGTGGTTGATAAAATAGACTTTAAGTTTGCTTCACTCTGCCTCAGATGAAGGATACTTAGAACAATGTTTAAAATAAGGCATTGAGGGTAAAGAACATGAAATGGCCAAAACTAAGGTCAGGCAGCGTGTGAGGAGCAGAATTAGAAACAAATTCTTCTGTTTTCCAACAGCCCAACCACTGGCTCCCTCGGAATAATCTTTTCTGTATAATCAGAAGAACTTGTTTCATGCCCATGCACATCCTCTTTGGGAGGGAAGGATACCTCACAGAATCCCTCTTGACACTAACGTGAACTATATATCTTCCTTTGTTTACTGTGGGGCAGGTTGTGCTATTTGGACGATTGGTTGTAAGAGGTTTTATTTGGTTGGTTTGTTGCTGTAATCTATTCCTGGAGAGTTAAAGGTAGGTTTTAATTTACAAAAAATGATCAAAACAGGCCAATCTAATCTGGGCTGATAAAAGTCAGTGTAGGGGGCTACATTTGAGGGTTTGGGAGGCAGGGAGTGGTGATTAAAAGGGAACACAAAGGGGTGCTGGTCATGTCCTGTTTCTTGATCTGGGTGCTGATTATATGGTTAGGGTAAGTGGGTTTAGTTTGTAAAAATCCTTTAACTGTATCCTCATGACAAATAAGTATGTGTGTGTAGGTACATATGTGTGTATATGTTGTTGTAGTTAGTTCCTGTGGAGTCGATTCCAACTCATGGCGACCTCATGTTTGCAGAGTAGAGCTGCTTCATAGAGTTTTGAAGGCTGTAAACTTTCGGAAGCAGATCTCCAGGCCTGTCTTCCGAGGTGCCTCTGAGTGGCTTGAACCGCCAACCTTTTGGTTAGTAGTCAAGCAGTTAACCATTTGCACACCCAGGGACTCCTCTGTGTGTGTGTGTGTGTGTGTGTGTACATATACACACATGGGGTCACCATGAGTTGGAATCCACTTGAAGGCAACTAACAGCATATACATACTCATTTTTTTTTTTAAACTATGTTTTACAGTATTTTAAAAAACTAGCCTTTCTTCTGACTTATTGTGAGGAACAGAGGTGAAAGACAGGTGGGAAGGCAGATCTCAAGGGTTACTGTCACCCACAAAAATACAATTTTTTTTTTAAATATGGAAAGAAATGTATGGCTCTCCCTGTTTCTGTTCCTGTCTCACTCTCTGCCTCTGTGGGTGCCTGTGTCTCTTGTCTCCCAAGCTTTGGTGATCCTACCAGGTGGGATTGTTCAGAGGTCATCCAGAAACTTGTACTATTTGCATCTGGCTATTGAGGTCCGTGGTGGCATATTGGTTAAGTGCTACGACTGCAAACCAAAAAGGTTGGCAGTTTATCCACCAGGTGCTCCTTGGAAACTCTATGGGACAGCTCTACTCTGTCCTATAGGGTGGCTATGAGTCAGAATTGACTCGACGGCAATGGGTTTTTTTTGTTTATTGAGGTCCCTGGGTGGAGTAAATGGTTTGCAGTCTGCTTTGGTAAAAATTGCTGTTGTTATTTTCCGTCAAGTCAATTCTGACTCATGGCAACTGCATATGTGCAGAGAAGAACTGCTTCAAAGCGTTTCAGAAGCAGATCGCCAGGCCTGCCTCCCGAAGTGCTTCTGAGTAGGTTCAAACCGCCGACCTTTTGGCTAGTAGTCAAGCACTTGACGTATTGCACCACCCAGTAACTCCCTGTAAAGATTATTGTCGTTGTATGCCTTACAGCCAAGAAAACCCCATGGAATGATTCTACTCTGTAACACATGGGTTGCCATGAGTCGAAATTGACCCGGCAGCAATGGGTTTGACTTATTAGTGCCAGGAACCAGAGTGTACAGACCCTTACTAGTGAAGTCCACCTAGCTTGGGAGACTCTCACATGATAACGTAGTCAAAGGACCTGGGTTTATCCCACCTCTGTCACTAACTTAGAGTGTAAACTTGGGCCAAATTCCTTGGCTTTACTTGGCCCATTTCCTTATTGCTAAAAAAAAAAAAAAAGGGTAGGCATTAAACTAGTTGATTTCTAGCACCCTTTCCTAACTTTAATCTTACTTCGTACTCTGTTTATTGGTAGGGAAAAGCATAACTTTCAATTGGCTGTAGCAAAGAGATGCTGAACGTGTTGCATTCTGAATTGTAGGAGGTGAGCCGGCGCTGTCCGCGTTCTTAGTATTGGTATTTCTGTGGCTGCATAGCTTGCGAAGACTCTTCGAGTGCTTCTACATCAGTGTCTTCTCCAATGCCACGATTAATATCGTGCAGTACTGTTTTGGACTTGTTTACTATGTCCTCATCGGCCTCACTGTGCTGAGCCAAGTGCCATTGGATGGCAGGAATGGTGAGTGGTCACTGTCAGTCCAGGAGCTGTGGGTTTGTTAGTTGAGCCACAGGGTGTATGAGGCACTCTTCAGGCAAAATGCTCCACTAACCATTATGGAAAAAAAAAAAAAAAACAGTGCTTGTGAGAAGTTTCAAAGTAGGAAGCAGTACTCATCTACTTTGCCTGTCAGGAGTTTAGACTCTAATAGTAGATTTTTTTTTAAAGTCAACATACTCAAGGACATATACGGTAACCATTACTTCAAAACCTTAGAGACATAAGCAGTAAGTAATGCCTTCAATAAAGATAGTAAAGTGCAGAGTATTCAGGAAGCTCCATCTAGGATGAAGAAATAGGATTTGAGGTTTCCTGAAGTTATTGGGGTTAGTCTGGAGAGAAAGAGAAGCTGGTAAAGAGTTGAATAGGAAGCAGGAAGCACCCAAGAATACGAGAAAGGGTCAGCAAAAAGTTGCCTCATCTGGGGTGTCTGGGGTGCCTGGGGAGGGGGATGGGACTTGCGAAGATGACGGAGGGAGAGTTGTGGTGCAGGGTTAAATCATAGAAAATGAGAAAAGAAGGGGGTTGGGCTGGGGTTGTGGTGAACACTTGATTTGAAGAGGGAGTAGGGAGCCATTTTGTCTTGTGATTGCTCCCATGATAACAGATCTTTTCTTCAGGTGAGGCTACCTGAACGGAAAAGACAAAACAGTAGTGTGGCAAATGAAAATGATGTCTTAACATCCTAAACTCTTACTAGCCAGGAAGAGGGAAGCAAAATCATGACCTTGGTTTATAAGAAGGAAATGCAGGTTTTTTTTTTTTTGAAAGGGTCAGTTGTTTTTTTTATCTAAAATAACAACTATCCCTTTAGAAAAAACAGTAAATGCTTAATACAAAGAATCCAAATAATTTGGGTGATTGAAATGAGTTTTTAGTGTTGAGGTAAACATGGCCTGGCAGCCTTAATATCCATCAGCCCAGACAGGCCTTCCGTGACTATCTTCTCAAAGTCCAAGGCTCTATGTTTTCTAAAGCAGCCCTGTCCACCCATGTAAACTGAGATGGAGGGCTAGCTATTTCCAACACTGCAGTGAGCTTCCTCCTTAGGTTTGATTTCAGTGTCAGAGTGCCTCTTGAAAGTCCTCTCTCTGTTGCTGTGGTACAACCTAAGGTCTCTGGTTTGAGGAATGATTTTAAAGTACAATTTATCGACAGTCTTTCTCAATTCATGAATCATTTATTGGCTGTGGTCACTCAGCTCAAATCTTTCCACCTAGTTCCTCTGAACTCAATTCCATTCCCTGGTCTCTCTGCAGTGGCATTCACATTTTCAGCTCAGTATCATGGTTTGAGCTGTCATTTCTGGTGAACAGTTTTCCACTCAGAAGGAATTTTCCGAAGCACTTTGGTAACTCACTAGTTTTCAATCTATTAGTTTCTTTTGGTATTATATGTGTCTCCTCGAATTTCTTCTGTTGTCTGGTCTTGAACTTCTGCCTTTCCTCCTATGTAGATAGTCAAAGCACCTTTCTAGATACTCCCTTCTGAAGCTGTTTTTTTAATTTCACCCACTTGAGCTTCAAGAAGTCATCTGGGGTTACTTGGGGTGATAGGGGAAGAGCTGGTCTCAATAATTCATTGAGAGAGATCGCATTGGGGCATTTACCGGCAGCAAAGATAGAAAGGTTTGGGAGGCAGACAGGCCCAAGTCTGCATTCTGACTTAATTTAACCTCTTTGAGCCTCCCACTTTGCTGTGGAAATTAGGTATACATATTGATTTCACATATTATTGTGAAAGTGAAAAGAAAGAACAAAAGAATAAACTGCCCAGATCTTCATAAGTCTCCTCTGTTCAAGTCTCAGGCCAAATGTCCCTTCCATCAAGGGTTTACCTCCACTCATCCTCCCTTATGTTGTTCTATTTTCCTTTCTTCAGAGTACTATCTTTAGCTGAAACTACCTCATTTATCAATTTGTTTATATGTCTCTGCCTCTTGCCACTAGAATGTAAGCTTCATGAGACCAGGAATCTTGCCTGACTTATTTGCTGCACTCTACCTTGTGCCTATAACAGTTCTAGGCCCAACAGACACTCAGTAAACAATTGATTTATAAATGAATAATTAAATATTATATAGATTTAAAAAACAATTGCCATCAAGTCAACTCTGACTCATGGAGACCCCACGTGTTAAAGTAGCACTGTGCTCCATAGGGTTTTCAATGCTGATTTTTTTGAAAGTAGATTGTCAGGACTTTCTTTCGAGGTACATCCGGATGGACTCCAACCTCCAACCTTTCTTTTGGCGGCGAAGCTGTTAATCCTTTACACCACCCAGGAACTCTGGATTCTCTTTAGTCATCAGCTGTTATCAGCTGTGTTCTATCTCTAGGTACCTGTACGGAATAGAATGAGACTTTGCTTCTTTTACTTGAATCAGATAGGGTCTCCCTCTTGCTTCTAAGGCCTTGGACTCTTCCCCATTGTCTGTGGACAACTTTGTTGCTTCAGTCAAGACCCTGACTAGCCTCACTGCTTCCTGCTGATCTTAGGGAAGTCCTTCGTTTGTTTTTCTGATGCTCAGTGGTTTGCTCCTCAGGTCCTTGGATGGCCTGCATTCTTTCCTTCTTCCTGGTAGCTGGAGAAGAAAGAGAAAGATGATACTTGGAGAGTTTCTACTCCTGAAACTGAACCTCTCTGACTAGGTTCTCTCTAATGAGAAAGGGATACTGTTTTACTTTTTATCTAGCAGTTTACATTTATCCTCTTTTTGAGAAGCCCACCCTTAACGTTTTCCACCAGCAATTTACTTCATTGGCCGGAGCCAGTATAGTCAGCCCTCTGCATCCAGGGTTCCCCTAGCAATGGTTTAGGATGGTAGCTCAGGGAGAGTTTTCTTTAGAAAGTGTTTTCCAGACAGTAGAATGTAAAAGAGAAAACTTAAAATCAGGCTTAGAAATAGAAATACAATGTAGTCTCAGTCTACAAGTATACATAGATCATGAGAGGAGAATCCAGAGCTGAAGTGTGTGCTTGAAGCGTTTGAAGGAGCAGGAGAACGTATGGAATTCTCTACCAGGGGCCACTGAAGCTGCCCACAGCTAGGGAGCTTATTTCCATTGTCCAGAGGGATGGTGTTCTTGATGTTCTCTGTACTTGGGAAGTTATATCGGGATAATTTCCTAATCATAAGGAACAGAATTAGTGGGTAATTTAGGTTCTACTGCTAAGTGACTTGATGCTCTTTTAATCCCTTGAGCTGAATTTTTGCAGTTGGCTAATGAGGTAATTCCTATTTCCGTAGTCTATGTAATAGGGAAGAATCTATTGATGCAAGCGCGGTGGTTCCATATCCTTGGAATGCTGATGTTCGTCTGGTCATCTGCCCATCAGTATAAGTGCCACGTAATTCTCAGCAATCTCAGGAAAAACAAAGCAGGTAAGATGTCTTTTAGATCCACTGCGTGTGGACTTCAACCCTCAGAAGTTAGTTGTCCATGTTTCTTCATTCTTTTCCTTCCTGCCCTAATTAGTTGTCTTATTTGTCAAATAGATCAAATAGACACCTCTCTTGATCTTCCTATCTGAAAATCAGAGAGTTACACTGAAAGCTGTCTCTGGTGCCATTTAGCCTGACAATCCATGATTCTGTTCTGTGCCCACACGTTGGGGCCTGCCGGGCCCAGGTGTGTCTGATCAGCCTGTGAGAGCTAGTGTTACCTGCTGAGTTAGCATCAGTCTGGTCAAAGCAAAAAAAGCTAGACTGTTAGTTAACGTGTGGTGATTTATCTCAGGTGTGGTTTTTTTATTAGGCTTTTTGAAATGTTAAAAATGAAATAATAATACGTAGCATTTATCGAGTGCTTACTTTGTGCTTGGCCCTGTTCTGAGTGCTCTATGTACAGCTTCACAAGGCCCACATGAGTTGGGTACAATCTTATCTTCATTTTACAGATGCTGAAATTGAGGCACAGAGAGATGAAGTAATTTATCTAAGGTTACACAGCTGGTAAATGGTAGAATGAGGATTTGAACCCGTTCAGTCTGGCTCCAGAGTCTGTGCTCTTTAATTACAAGTTTTGAGGATTGCTAGGTAAACGGGCTTTCCTTTTTTGTGCTTTATTAATAGTTGATATTGTAACCTAAGTCTGTGACTTTTAATATGTAGAAGGCTGACAATGGAAGTATGAGACAGGATGGTGGTTTGCGCACAGATGTGTGGAACTCTTTTCTAAATAAGAGCTTTTATAAATTATTTTGGGAGTGAAGTGGTAAAACTTTTCAAATTTATGCTAATGAAATTTTTTTCTCAATTTCAGGAGTGGTCATTCACTGTAACCACAGCATTCCTTTTGGAGACTGGTTTGAATATGTTTCTTCCCCTAACTATTTAGCAGAGCTGATGATCTACATTTCCATGGCCGTCACCTTTGGGTTCCACAACATAACTTGGTGGCTGGTGGTAACATATGTCTTCTTCAGCCAGGCCCTGGCTGCTTTCCTCAGCCACAAATTTTACGAAAGCAAATTTGTCTCCTACCCAAAGCACAGGAAAGCTTTCTTGCCATTTTTTTTTTAAGATAAGCTAACCCATGAAGAACGTAACTAGTAGACAGATTTAATTCCTAAGGACAAAGAATTCTAGAGACCAAAGTACAGTTTGTGCACAACTGTTTGAAACTCTCTGTTCCATTTTTATACTCCAAAGTTCTCCCTGAATGAAGAAGGCAGTCCCTCTTGAGAAAATGAATCTTAAAGTGTCTTCAGAGAAGAAAGACTTCTGACATACCTGGGATTGCTGTGTCTGCTTTCAGAGATGCTTTATAATACAAGCCAACTGAAGAAAAGTAGATGAGACTCCTCCAAGCCACTTTAAAGGCAAACTAACCTAAATAAAGATCATCAAACACACACATACACACAAAAAGAGAAAATGATCTGGGGCAGTGATAGTCTGTTTTGGACAAACGAACTGGACTATATAATAAGCAATCTAGTAGGTGCTCAATAAATGTTTTTTTTTTTTTTATTTCAATAAAAGCAGAAAAGTCTTTGAAAATGATAATTGTATATTATTTTACACTGATAGTTTCAGGGTGTCATGGACTGAATTACGTCCCCCCAAAAATGTGCGTATCAATTGGGCTGGGCCATGATTCCCAGTATTGTGTGATTTTTCTGCATGTTGTAAATTCTGCTTCCATGCTGTTAATGAGGGAGGATGGGCTGCAGTTGTGTTAGTGAGGTAGCACTCAGTCTGCAAGATTGGATTGTGTCTTGAGGCAATCTCTTGAGATATAAAAGAGAGAAGCAAGCAGAGAGACAGGGGGACCTCATACCACCAAGAAAGCAGTGCCAGGAGCGGAGCAAGTTCTTTGGACACAGGGTCTCTGCGCGGAGAAGCTCCTAATCTGGGAGAAGACTGATGAGATGGCTGACAGAGTTTATTTTAATTAATAGGATGAATCCAAAGACATTTAGGAATAAAATTTACCCTTAAAATAGTTCATGTTAAAGAAAATACCAGGCACATCCCATGATTAAGTCAAAGGGGAACAAATGCATGGTGTGAAAGAAAACTATACTATTGTCTGAGCAGCACAGCAAAAACTGCACCTTCCCGCAGCATAAGATTTTCTGGCTTATTGGCTGAGATATTAACTTTATTGCTTTTATGCAGATGTCATAGTCTACTAAGTACGAAAGTTTTGTACTAATATATAATATGTACTAATATGTACCATAGTATATAGAGGAAGAAGGAGTCCCTGGGTGGTGCAGATGGTTAACATGCTTGGCTGCTAACCAAAAGGCTTAAGGTTTGCGTCTACCCAGAGGCACCTTGGAAGAAAGTCCTGCTTCCAAAAAATCAACCATTGAAATCCCTATGGAGCACAGTTTGACATGTATGGGGTTGCCATGAGTTGGCATCAACTCAACAGCAACTGGTCAACTGCTGTGGGGGATGGAACCTTGTTAGTAACCAGACACATATCAAATCTGCAATCTAAGACTATCCTCCAACATATATCCATGCATGGAGTAGTAAATCAAAGTTGTTAAACAGACTTTTTTAGTCTAAATACAGTAAAACCTGTGAAAGCCAGAACCTGTGTAAGGCAGAAACCTGTCACAGAAGGAAAACTCAAATATTTTCCACTAAATAGAGAGCAATAGGAAAGTGGTGACTGGACCCTGTCAAAGGTGGAAAACTTGCAAGACCTGGAAAAGCAAGGCAGTCCTCTGAGTTCTGGCTCTCACAGGTTTCCCCGTGTATGCGTGTCAAAGCACGTTCTAAATTTATTACAAATTCAGGTGTAACATTTTCTCTGCCATGAATCAAACACGACTGAATTAAAATTAACCCATTGCTCAATCTGCTCAAACAAATGACATACTCATTTAGGATTCGCCATCTTCAGGACCAGGCCTCAGGAACAAAGATGTAAAGCATATTGCAGTTTGGTCTTAATTTCCAAACAAATGGCACAAATAATTTATTAAGACCCAACTAGTTGGAGGAAAATTGTATCTTGCTTTAGCATGCAGTTTTATACGTAAGTTAGCTAGGGACGTGGCTGATGTTCAGCATACACTGAAATCAAATAATGAGCACCCCCCTTGAAAAATCATAGCAGGTGCTGCGAGAAAGCCTGCCAGGTTCCCCATTCCGATCGGTGCTGCCTTTGCTGTTACACGCTTCCCTTCCCCTTCCTTGTCCAAACATGGCATTTCCAGGTGCAGATCAAAGTGGAAGTAGTGATGTCGTCAAATGAATTGAGAACAAAGTAGCATGGCCTTGGTGAAAACTTAACCCAAGGAGAACGGTGGAGAATGTGTTGTGTTTGCAGTGTCAGAATCGGCAGTGTTTTCTGTGTTAGTGAAAATACTCCATGTGCGTAAAGGGAGAGCCCCATAGAGAGTTTGCAGTTCTTCACGTGGGTAATCCAGAAATAACTTGAGGATGGAGAGTCTTGATTTTTATCTTGGTTTAGTTGAATAGCCTTAATATTTCATTCTCTGTTACCATTAAACTAGAGGAATTAACACTGAACTACCTCGTAACAGCATTCCCTGGATTAACTACTGATTGGGTAAATGTGCTGAAAATAGGCTGTTTTTGTTAGGTCTCCAACCTGTAGGATCATCCTGTATATTAACACTTGCTTACAGTGGTCATGGGCTATTTTGTCTCCAGAAAGCTGTATTCTATATTATGTTTTTAATTCAATTAGTGGTTGTTGCTAGAATTCCTACCACAAAAAAGCCTTTGCAGATATCTTTGTATGCAGTTTAATACTCAGTTTCAGAGTGACAGTAAACATTTGCATGACTAAAGGCACCTGAAAACTCAAGAACCATTGATAAATAATATATCTCAAAATGAACAGATACATTAAATACCTTAAAATAGTGAATCTGCAAGTAGATTTCTTTTTACTCCTTTCACCTCTCTACCCAATTTGTGTCCACTCTTTCACATTGCTTATCAGAAAAATCATTCAACTGTTTTTTTTTTTTAATGCCTTATATTAGTCTAAGCTTCCAAGATTTTTCTAAAACATGGACAAGAAGCAGTGGAGGTGGCAGTGATCCATACATAATGACCTGTATATTGTCTGTTTTAGGGCAGTTTTCCCGAAATAGCAATCATCTAGAAAGCCATGTATTTGGGAGGGTAGGAGGGGTGGGAGTAGAAAACTCAATCATTCAAATAAAAACTATATTGAAGAGCTACTCTATGCAGAAAATTGAGAAAGTGTTATAGTGCATCTCTTCTTTCAAAAAGACTGAACACTTGAAATACTTAGAGAACACACATCCATGAAAAGGATTTCTTAACAGAAGGACACGTTTCCCTTCTCACCCCAGCCCTCTCGGTAAAGCCTCATAGCGCATGTGCCGTCTTCATCAGGACTGCCTGCACTGGGTCACGCAGCACCCTTCCAAGGTTGAGAAAAGGCATCGCTCTAGGAAACAGCCTATATTAGTTTCCTAGGGCTGCCATAACAATGTACCACAAAAGGGTGGCTTAAAAGAACAAATGAATTGTCTCAGTTCTGGATGCTAGACGTCCAAATTCAGGATGTTGATTCCCTCTAAGAGCTCTGAGGGAGAATTTGTTCGATGCCCCTCTCCTAGCTTCTGGTGACGGTTGGTGATCCTTGACATTCCTCGGCTTGTCGTCGCTCCAATCTCTGCTTCCATCTTCATGTGCTGTCTTCCCTCTGTGTCTCTTCTCCTTCATAAGCACACCACTCATTTGGGTTAGCATCTACCCTATTCCAGTATGACCTCACGTTAACTGATAACACCTTCAAAGACCCTATTTCCAAATGAGGTCACATTCACAGGTATGTAGAAGAGGGGGTGAGGACTTCAACATATCTTTTGGAGGAATACAGATCAATCCATAATACAGTCCCATGGGGGCAGGGCATGTGCCTTGAAGGGCACAAAAAGGAAGTTGGTGAAGGGCTGCTGCTCAATAAGCAGAGGTCACAGGCTGGATCTCGGTCCCACTTGGCCTCTCAGCCCAGTGTTCTTTGTACAGTGTACAAACTGTACAATCTTTCACAGAGAACCTGCTGCCTGTGTGTCTGCAGGTTCTGTTCACTCTTGAAAAAACAAGACCTTGTTTCATGGCATCATCTCATTGAGAGAGACCATAGCAATAAATTCAGTGAAGAGGAAGTAAGTACTCATGCAGAGCACCTGTCCTCACACACACAAAAATGGGAGTGACCTTTAAACAATAGAATGTTCAGATGCTAGAATGCTGGCCCCAAATAGAGGTAATGTTGTTTTCTTCCTGACTGCCCGTGCCTGTCTTTCTAGTCCATTGTTCTAGTACTGTACTCCAATTCCAAGAATCTCTCAACTCTACTGGGACTTCCAATCTATTGATTTCATCACATTTTCGTCGTTCTTCACCTCTCATAAGTTTTAACTCCTTACAACAAAACCAGTTTCTATCAAGTCACGAAGACCGCACGTGCATTAACAATTTGCACCACCCAGGGACTTATCTCCTTACTCCACATCTTAGTTATTTAGTGCTGCCATAACAAAAATACCATAAGTGGTGGCTTTAATAAATAAAAATTTATTTTATCACAGTTTATGAGGGTAGAAGTCCTAATCCAGGGCACTGGCTCTGCTGTCAGCTGTGGGGGAAGGTCCTTGTCTCTTTTCAGCTTCTGTTCCTTGGTTCTTTGGTGATCTTCATGTGTCATGACACCTATCTTCCCCCATCTGTGCTTCCTGGCTCCTATGCCTAATATGCTCTTTTTATATCTCCGAAGTGATAGGCTTAAAACACACCCTACACTGATATGGTCTCATTAGCATAAGAAAGAAAAAACCCTATTCTCAAATGGGATTACATTCATACATATAAACTCTTTGCCATGGAGTTGATTCCTACTCATAGCAACCCTATAGGACAGAGTAGAACTGTCCCCACAGAATTTCCAAGGAGCGACTTCTTGGTTAACAGCCAACCTCTTAACCACTGTGCCACCATGGCTCCATCCACACATATTACCAAAACCAAACCCAGTGCTCTCGAGTCGATTCCAACTCATAGCGACCCTATAGGACAGAGTAGAACTGCCTCATAGAGTTTCCAAGGAGCACCTGGTGGATTCAAACTGCCAACCCTTTGGTTAGCAGCTGTAGTGCTTAACCACTACCCCACCAGGGTTTCCTCCACACATATAAAAAAAAATAGGGGTTAGGATTTACAGCACACATTTCTGAGGGGCACAAATCCATAATACCCCTCTTAAATTCCAAGTCAGTCAATATAATCATCCCTTTGTATGTATCCTCAACTATATTGCAACTTTACCTTTTTATATTTTCCTACTCATTTAGCAAAATCATTACACATTGCATTCAATTTTTCCTCCTTCATGCCAATACTTATGCAGCTGACCTGTGCCTGAAAAAATACAGCCCACTAACATCTCACTTGAAATTCATTGCCACTAATCTCAAGTGGCTTTTAATGCTCCAATCTTACTAAGATTTCCTAAGCCATTCATTCTTCTACCCTTTTGACTGACTACATCTTCTCTGGTTCTTCACAGGTTCCCACCACCACCTCCATGCACCTACAGCACTGTGCCCAGGCTCTCTACCCTCCCTGTTGTTAATGTTAAAGGATACTCTTTTTAAAAGAAGGTAAAACCATGATTCTCATACAAACATAAAATGTATACATGCCAAAGGTTTTATTTAATTCATTAACTAATGAGGGAACCAGTTAAGATGTTAGAACCTGTTCAAAGAGAATCCAAAAAGCAGACATATATAGGCCGTATCTATGTTGAGGTATAAGCACACTGAAGGCTGTAGTCTTTGATCTTCATCAGTACAAAAATCCTCACAACTGGACCAATAAGCAACATCATGATAAACGGAGACAATACTGAAGTTGTCAAGATTTCATTTACTTGGATTCACAATCAACACCCATGGAAGCAACAGTCAAGAAATTAAATGATGTTTTGCATTGGGAAAATCTGCAAAAGACCTGTTTAAAGTGTTGAAAAACAAAGATGTCACTTTGAGGACTAAGGTGTGCCTAACCCAAGCTATGATATTTCCAATCGCCTCATATGCATGTGAAAGCTGAACAATGAATAAGGAAGACCGAAGAAGAAGTGATACTTTTGAATTATGATATTGTTGAAGAATATTGAATATATCATGGACTGCCAGAAGAACCAACAAATCTGTCTTGGAAGTACAGCCAGAATGCTCCCTGGAAGTGAGATGGTGAGACATCATCTCACTTACTTTGAACGTGTTATCAGGAGGCACCAGTCCCTGGAGAAGGACATGGTAAAGTAGAGGGTCAGCAAAAAAAAAGAAGACCCTTGACGAGATGGATTGGCACAGTGGCTGCAACAATGGGTTCAAACATAGCAATGATTGTGAGAATGGCACAGGACTGGACAGTGTTTCATTCTTTTGTAAACAGGGTCACTATGAGTCAGAACCCTAGCTGGCACTTAACGACAACAGTATAGAGGCCATCAGACCTATATACAGGCAACACAGAAAAGAATTTGCTTAATAGATGCAAAACTAGCTTCTTCCATATTGGGGAAGAAAATCAATTGTACCCCCATTAGACAAAATTTAGAGTCCTGGCTGGCACAGATGGTTTGCTCTCGACAAAATTTATTCGCATTCCTATCCGTTGTCTACAATATACAGAGCTGTAAAATAACTCAAGATAATGTAAGTTACAGATAACCAAAGAACGTGCCGTAATATTTTTTGCTCATCTCAAAGTCATTTACAATTTTTTCCTGACACTGAATCTGGATTTCTACCAGAGCTAGGCCTTCTACTTGAGCACTAGATTTAATCCCCTTTCACCTGTTCAAGGACATTGTTTGGCCTTCTGTCTATTATATCATCAAATGTTTCCCTTATCTCAACATTCCCATCATCAAGATTTCCCTCACCAGCTATCACCTGATTTCTCTGCTTCTTTTGCAGCAAAGCTCCTGGAAAGACTTACCTATTTTTATTAGCTCCAGTTTTTTTCCTTCCACTGCTAAACCCATGCCCATCACTCTTTAGCTAAAAGTTCAAATCAGAGCCTTGGCAGAGTAGATTCTTTCCTTGTAGGTAGCCTCGGGCATTCCTTGGTTTCTTGGCAATCCTCACATGGCATCTGTCTTCCCTGGTGTGTGCTTGCTTCTGTGTCTAAATGGATCTTTTCCTGATTTAGAAGTGATTAGATTCAAGACAGACCCTACACTGACTTGGCCTCATTAGCACAACAAAGAAAATCCTACACCCAAATGGAATTACATCCACAGATATAGGGGTCAGGATTCCAACACATATATTGTTGTTAGGTGCTGTCAAGTCAGCTCTGGCTCATAGTGACCGTATGTATAACAGGACAAAACACTGCCTGGTCCTGCGTCATCCTCACAAGTATTGCTAAGTTTGAGCCCACTGTTGTTGCAACCATTGTGTCAAACCATCCTGTTGAGGGTCTTCCTCTTTTTTGCTGACCCTCTACTCTACCAAGCATGATGTCCTTCTCGAGGTACTGCTCCCTCCTGGTAACAATGTCCAAAGTACATGAGACAAATTTTGTTCTATATTTTTCTCCTCACTTCTAAGGAACATTCTGGCTGTACTTCTTTGAAGACAGGTTTATTGATTCTTTTGGCAATTTATGGTATATTCAATGTTCTTTGCCAATACCGTAATTCAAAGGCATCAATTCTTCATCAATCTTCCTTATCGGCTCTGTCGAATCCTTCTGGCAGCTCTGAGAGAGAAACTCTTCCATGCCTGTCTCCTACTGTCTTGGTTATCTAGTGCTGCTGTAACAGAAATACCACAAGCTGTTGCCTTTAACAAAGAGAAATTAATTCTCTTACAGTCTAGGAGGCTAGAAGTCCGAATTCAGGGTACCAGCTCCAAGGAAGGAAAACTTGGAGGAGTAGTGGTTAAGAGTTCAGCTGCTAACCAAAAGGTCGGCAGTTCTAATCCACCAGGAGCTCCTTGGAAACCCTATGGGGCAGTTCTACTCTGTCCTGTAGGGTGGCTATGAGTCAGAATCCACTAGACAGCAATGGGTTTTTATTTATTTATTTTAGCTCCGGGAGAGGTCTTTCCCTCTCCGTCAGCTCTGGGAGAAGATCCTTGTCATCAGTCTTCCCTGGTCGAGGAGATTCTCAGCACAGGAACCCCGAGACCAAAGGATGCACTATTCTCTTAGGTCGTTTCTTGGTGGTATGAGGTCCCCATGTCTCTCTGCTCACTTCTCTCTTTTATATCTCAAAAGGGGTTGACTTAAAGTACAACCTAATCTTGTAGATCCTGCCTCATTAGCATAACTGCCTCTAATCCTGCCTCATGAACATCATAGAGGTAGGATTTGCAACATAGAAAAATAACATCAGACAACAAAATGGTGGACAATCACACAATACGGGGAATCATGGCCTAGTCAAATTGATCCACATTTTGGGTGGACACAGTTCAATCCATTACACCTACCTTCGGGTGACTGTCTACAATCCTGCCAGGCTTGCAGCTGCATCTGCCTTCCCCATCGCATAGCCGATCTTCTCTGTTTAAAGCCTGTTCTCTTTTATAAGACATCACTTGAATGGGATTAGGACCTACCCTACTCCAGCATATCCTCATATTAACTGATAATATCTTCAAAGATCCTATTTACAAACAAGGTCACATTCACAGGTACCAGAGGTTAGGATTCAACATATCTTTTGGGGCGATACAATTCAATCCATAACACCTTCATAACTGAGTGGTCCCCTGCATTACTTTACTTCGTTTCAAAATTGAAGCCTCTGCCAAGACTTCCCCCTGCTCCACAACGGTTCCCCACCCCCTTCCCTTACAGCCCGCCAAGCCACAGCTTCTAACTGTGGTTTGGCCTGGCTGACCACGCTGTGGCTATAACCACAGTTTGAATTTGGTGCCGGAATTCCTGCGCATGCTCAAACTAAGATTTTGGCACATGGCGCAGGACCTGAAGAACTGGGTCCTCAATCTGTCCTTGGACTTGAACATCACCTACATGATTCAACATCCGGACCTCCAAATGTGGATATGGGAGGGCTAAGGTTGGAGAGTTCCGGGCACTAAATCCAACCCCCAGACGCCATTGGAAATAAAAAGCTCCCCAACCTTCTCAGATAGGGAGCACGTGGCCTTGTGGTCACTAGACTCCGCGTTGCTCCTTGTCTACGCAGACAATAAATTTCCACTATTTCCCTTACAGCTGGTGGTGTGGGGTCCGTCTTATTCTGATTGGCTAATAATAACATAGGACAAGAATCCTCCTTCGGTTACAGATTTTGGCAACTCTAGTGGGACTTGTGGACTCCGAAACCTGGGCAGTGAGCATCTGGACCCCTGCAACCCCTTAAGGTGCGCCCCGACTCCGTTTGGTCAGTAAGGAGTTTTGGGTGGTCACCGTGATCCCCGCCCCAGGACGAGGTCCACCTGGTCCCCATCTCAGCTGGAAAACAGAAACTGGATGGAAAAGGCGCCTGAATCAAGATAAGCACGCCCGCGGGACCAGGTTGTTCCACTGGTCATCTGAGGGGGATTAAAGTCTCCCCTGAAGGGGGTTACAGTCCCCCCGGGGAGCTAGGCAAAGAAGAGAGTGGCAACAGCGCAGTCCTAAGACCCAACCTTAAGGGTTGTAAAATGAGGGAAGTGGGGATTGTAACCTCTGGGACCCATCTTTAGTCTAGCTGGAGTCCCTTGCCCAATTTGAAACCAAGGGTATCTGGTCACTCTGCCATTGGCAAAGATCTTTGTCGGTCTGTGATCACCCAAGGTTAATCGGTAGTTGATAGAGGGTATTTAAGTCCCTCAGAGGTTGTCCTGCCATTGTGATAATCTTTCTTCCAGAACACTCTTTTCCTCTTTCCCTTTCTTTCTCTCTCTCTCTCTCTGCTCTCTGACAGCAGAAAACAGGTAATTTAATTTATGGTCATTGATTTCTGGTTAAGTCCTGGTTTTGGTTTTTGGTTTAGAGGACGTCCTTTTTACATTGGTATTCTTTGTTTGTCTGTCTGGTGGCTGCTCCTCTAGGTTGCGGGGGGGCATCCTTCTGTCTGAAGGCATTTAAAACTGGTGTTCTTTGTCTTTCTGTGTGTCTTCATGTGAGTGTGTAGATGTAGGAACAGAAATAATCCTAAAAACGTTCCAAAGCATTCACCCTTAGGTGTACTTCAGAGAATTGAGATAAATTCAGTTGTAATTGTGAGAAAAAGATAAAGTCCATCGTGCTGCCGCCAGGATTAGTGATGAATAGCCCTTACAACTCCAGCAGTGTGCGCAGCTCCCTCCTGGACCTGTGCCTGGCGGGGAGGAAGGGGGAAAGGGTAGAGAATTAGCCAGGGAAGGCAGTTAAAATGTCCTGAGAATTTTCCCTTGCCATTGCCCTATACAAGGGGGAAGACACCCTATGGAGGGACAAATGTGGCCCTGGGTACCCCAAAGCCAGAACAGAGCCAACAGGGAAGGCTAGCCCTGGGCCAGTATCCCCTCCACCAAACAACTCCAGTGGTGAATAGCGGCCAGGTTCCCTTTAGTACAGCAGACCTGATTAACTGGAAGAGTAACACCTCAGGATGTCAAGAGAAACCAAAAAAGTTGTATAAACTCTTTACTGCCATCTTTAACTCTTTTGATTCCACTTGGGCAGGCTGTCAATCTCTCTTAAGCACCTTCCTCCCCCTGGAAGAGAGGAAGAAGGTCTTAGACAAGGCCGGAGAGGAAGCTCAGAGGTGACATAATGCTTGATGGACCAGAGATGCAGTTGATGACACCTTCCCCCTTTAAGGCCCCAGTGGGACCACAATTGCACAGTAGAATATGGTAGGCTCACCCGATATCGGGGCTGTCTTTTAGTGGGCTTTAGACGTGGAGTGCCTAAACCCTTAGATTAGAACAATATATATGAAATTAACCAATGTAAAGATGAGGACACTGCAAGCTTCCTCGAAAAAGCTATAGAGCCTTTAGACAATATACTGATCAAGATCTAAAGGACCCAACAAATGCTCACATGGTCAATAACATTTTTATAAGACAGTGTGCCCTGGATGTTGGGAACCAACTTCACAAAATAGAGGGAGGAGTAACCATGAGTATCAAACACCTAGTTGACTTGGCATTCAAGGTCTATAACAACAGGGAAGAAGACAAAGACAGGAAGTACCAGGTTGCTCTTCCGGCAACAGCACTAACAGTACAGAAGCAATATAGGCCCCCAAGGAAGAAAAGACCTGCTGACCTTAGGGAGGCCTGGCTCTGACTCCCTCTGGAAGAGAACCAGTGCGCATATTGTGAGCAAGAGGGCCACTGACAAAGAGAGTGTCCTGACATAGAGTGAGTACCAAGTAACTCACTACCAGACCTCTGTAGGTAGCAATTCTAGTACATTGGTCCAATCTATTGCCACTCCAGATTCAGCCACCCCTCTTCCCACTTTGTCCCTGGGAAACTCCGTCCACCATGACTGGTGTCTGCACAGTGGGCCTGGTCCATGCCAGCTGCCTAGACCCACAAAATCAATCTCTAAGAGATGCCAGTTTAGAGATCTTCAGAGGTGGGAGTACCTTCATCGAGGGTGGCCAAAGGAGAGTGGGCTATGCATTTGTCAGCCACTCGTAGGTCCTCAAGGCAAACGCTCTCCCAAATGGAACCTCAGCCCAAAAAGCTGAGCCGGTTGCGGTGATCCAGCCCTTTCAGCATGCCAAGTCCAAGCAAGTGACCATTTATATGGATTCGGAGTACGTGTTGTCAGTTTTACATGTATATGAGACTTTGTGGAAGCAAAGAGAGTTTTTAAACTGGGTCAGTAAAGAAATCAAACAGGCAAACAGATTTTACAACTCCTTGAGGTGGTGTCACTCCTGGCCGCTCTGGCTGTGGTACACTGCGAAGGACATCAACAGGAAGATACAGTAGTGGCCCAAGGCCACCAAAGGGCTGACTTACAGGACAAGTGAACAGCAAGAACGGTGACCCCAATAGTAGTGACTGATTCTAGCTTGCCATAAGCTACAGAAGACCTTTATAGTTACAAAAATAGGGGCCGGAGAGAGAAAAAACAACCGATGAGGCTTGGAGGAGTAACAGGGTAGAGAGCAAGAAGAATGAAGAGAAAACAAAAATGTGAGAAGGAAGTAAAAAGGTAGAGAAGAAAGGGAGGGATGGCTCCAGGCTGGACTGTCCCGGGTTTCCAGAAAACACCTAAATGTAAATATATTGATTTACTCTGCTACTGGATCAGGTTTTAGAGTCTTGTGAATACCACTTGTCACTCTGTATGGTCCCTTTCAATATTAAAGACCACTACTTAAAAAAAAAAAGAAACAAGATCTTCTTGGCAGCGTTAGAAGAGGGTAAGCACCGAGAATGTGTTCCAGAAACAGATTGCAAGAAAAAGGTAAACTGGACTATTGAAGCCCACCAGGCTAAACCTTACAAGACTTAATTAGCATGGACTAATACCCTTCCCTTGGCTTTGTTCAGGACTAGCGTTGCACCTCAAACCAAACTTAAGGTACACGATGTGGAAGACTCTTCCACAACCTGAAGTCTCTCTCTCTGTGTCAAGACCTGGAGCACTACAGACCCGGCAAGAGAACAAACCCCCAACACTACAATTGAGATCGCCAAAAAGAGAGAGTGAATCCACAACTCTCCCAACCAGCCAGCTGCCACTCACGATACCAACAAGTCCTATGGAACAGTAAGAATTGGCAAGACAGTAATAATTTAAAGTCAGGCTTCAGATGATTTAAAGTGATAGACAATTGTGCCAGTTGATTGTCATCCCCTGGCAATTGTGCAGGTTGTTATTCATGACTCTGTTCAAGTTTACCACCTATATACGGCCTTATATCCTGCTTGTTTATTTCCTGTGTCTCCCTAGAAGAAAAACAGGGCCCCCAGAATGACAAGATAATTGTCTCATGAACACCTCAAATGTTCTCCACTTAAAACATCACTGGGTCTGCTTCACCACCCCCACCACGAGAACTTAAGACAATGTAGAGGCAGTCCCGATCTAGGTGGCCCCACCTACTAAAAACACCACTAGACTCCCCAGGCGATGGGTCTCCCCCGGGCCCATCTTTCATTAATTACAGTAGGGACTTTGTCCAACAGACTATCCAGGGTCTCACTAACTCCACTGCTAAAACTCCAGACAATTGGAACTAGACTACTTCTCTCCAGGCTAATCTGACCAACCAAGCCTGTTACATGGGGATACCTACTGAGAAAAAATATCCGAGAATTTCCCAAAAACTTTTTATTTGCTCCTCGACTATTGCTTGCCCAACAACATGGGGCCTACACCCCTGGGCACACTCATTTACCTCTGAAACACATTTACAATGCCACAAAAAAAAAAAAAAACCAAAGCCCCAAATGCTGAGTGTGCCAACCTGGGCTTTGTGTTCCCCTGACCCCGAACTTGTGGAGCGGCACTTGGCTCGAACCAGCTGGTGCCACCCTTGGTGGCTGTGCCATCACTGTGTCCGTGGTAGATGTGTCTGAGTGTGTGAGTCTGGCTCAGTGTTCCCTAAGATTTTTGTTTCTCTCAGACACCAGTGTCTACATGTACCGGGCCTCCAGACAAGCCTCAGGTTGTAGACTAAAGAGGGCACTGAGTTTAATCCTAACTGCAGTAAGTACAAAAATAGGGCTCCTGGCCCCTTGTTGAAGACTCGAGTCCCTCTGTGATAAATGGCTACACAAGTTCAACCAAGGCCCAACTTCACAAGATACCTGAGATATAGTAAAGACAACAATCCCGAATTTAACATGGTGTCTTCCCCTTCTAAGATCCTTGGCCATGGTCATCCTGCTGCTTATATTCAAGCCTTTTGTTTAACCTTTTAGTAAAGTTTGTGTCTTCCAGGCTTCAGAAGTTTCACCTGCAAATGATGCTGCAACAAGGTTATCACCCCATCTCCCTGAGCAGGTTCTAGCTAGAGCCCAGTTCTATGCCAGCACCCCTAGCCAACAGGAAGAAACTACAGAAGATGAGACCTTCAGCCCTAAACCACCTCTAAGATTAGAAGGAGCTCATTAGTGGGGGGATTGAAACCTCTGCCGAGACATCCCCCACTCTGCCACGGTTCCCTGCCCCCCCCCCCCCCCCCCGCATCTTGCCAAGCCACAGCTTCTAACTCCGGTTTAGCTTGACCATGCTGCGGCCATAACCATAGTTTGAATTTGGTGCCAGAATCCTGCACATGCGCGAACCAAGATTTTAGCACATGCGCAGGACTTGAAGAGGTGTGTCCTTACTCTGACCTTGGACCTGAACATCACCAACATG